>NW_008614540.1:6753-47296 GCF_000691845.1 Merops nubicus | reverse complement strand
CTCCCCCCCTCCCGAGAGAGAGAGAGATAGAGACACTTCTTTAAAAAAAAATGAAGTATATTGTTCAACAAGGAACAGAAAACAAAAAAGGGAGGTAAGGAAAATAATATATACAAAGATTAGGGAAAAAATACAAAAAATAAAATATACAAAACCCTAAGAAATGGTTCCAAGGTCCCACGGAGTGAAAGGACAACTTCCCTCTCCAAGCTGCAGGGCAGGAGTGAAATTAGCACCCACTCCCTGCCTCTTATCAGAGTGTGTGTCGGAAGGGGAGGGAATACAATGGTTTCACCCGGGGTCCTCCCAGTTGCTGGAAGGTCACGCCCCCATTCCAAGCCTCAAACCACAACAGTGATTCACACAAAGGGCTCGATTCATCTCACTTAACATTGCTGTTTGAAAAATAGGTTTTCAGAGCTAGGCTACTCATCATTGTAGCCATCTAAAAGTTAGTCATTGAAGTCTAACAGAGTTGCTCAAGGCTTTCTGGTCAATGGAGATATATAGACAAGTCCAGAAAATTGTAGGTTACATCCCAAGAGAGGCATACATTTTTCCCTGATGAGGGAGAACCTAGATGGGACATTTAAGCTAGATTCCTAAATTTCTGATGGATGAAGTTAGAGGAGATGAATATCATGCTTATTTTTTTTTAGATTCTTATTTCTTAATGAAATATTTATTTGAAAATTTATATTTTGGCCAATAGAACCTTTGTGGCTCTAAGTTTTTAATTGAATTTCTTTTCAATTTCTGCAGCACTTTCTTTACAGAAATGAAAATGTTTTTCTAAAGATTTTGAATCTGTTCTAAACTATGACAAAATTTCCCAAAATTTCTGTTAAAGTGATATTGTCATAACTTGTTTTCCATTGCTTCACCTGGTTTTCTGACTGTGTATAATGTAATCCTGCAACCTGATGACTTCTCAGATTCCTATTCTAAAATCCAGGGATTTGTGCTATTGGGCACAACCGTGGACCTCACTTGGGAAACCTTTGAATATAAATGAAAGGTAAGGATTATGTAGGTGACAATGGAATCAGTTACTTGCACTTTGCATATGTAAATGAATGTAGGAATGTAGGCACAATGTTAAAAAATCATTAGTAAATCAACAAACAGCAGAAAGCCTGAGTTTGAAAGCTCTAGATGGCTTTGGAGACTTTTTGAAAAACAAAAAAAGCAAAAACGATAGTTTGTGAACTGATGTGATCCAGGCAATGTAGGTTAAGCATTTAGCTATTGATAACATGCTGCTAATATCCTCACGCACATGCTCATTATAAAAGATTCTAGTAAAACTTATTTTTTTGAACATCCAGATAGACTTTATTTTTCTCTGTCTCAGGTCATTTTCTAGAAAAGACTGAAATTTTGTAAGACTATTAACATTTGCATAAATCAGCTTTTAGACAAAGTTTATTTCGATGACTTGCTCTAGATCTGTAGTGGTGAGTAGCAGGATTCGAAAGCACTGGCTAATTTGTGCCACTACCTGGTATGCTGTGACATAATCCTCTTTTTCCACGAATTATGAATTGTGCTATTTCTTTCACTATGTGTTTGTGATTTTTGTAAGATTTTTGTACAGGTACTGAAATACGTGAACATGTTTCCACCATGGGTTTTGTCTTATTCTCAGAGTGGCATTATCTGAGTGCCTGTGCAAATCTTATTAAGCTGCTCACACAGGCTGTGTTTTCCACTGACAGTATAGTATAAAACTGAGCAAAAGCTGAATCCAAATTAGAAGTGAACTGTTTGGTATAATAGCAATAAGCACAAAACTCTGCATAGTAAAAGTTAATTGCCCAAATACCGTAGTGTTACTACCATGATAAACTACGATGCAGCTGTGAGCTCTTAACAGCCACATTATGATGGTTTGTACAGATTCAGAAGTCTTGCAAACTTGTTAGAACTGAGGAGTTAAAAAGGTGGAGTTCTCAGAACTTTGAAGCAGCCGTTTCAAATAAACACAGTAATATGCTCTGGGGACTGTAAACTGTTAGCTCCAGCCACTGTGTCGCAGAATCATAGAATCACAGAACGTTGCACGCTTCTTCACTGCTTAGTCTTCCTCTTTGTTCCTTGCAATTTTTTCTGTATTTCTACCTTAGGGTTTTTGTACTATCCTCAAAAAAATGCATTGTCTGAGCAGTATTCACATAAAACAGATTTACAAGTGTAAAACCCTTTTCTGACTTCATGAGGTTTCACCTATTTTCCTTGTTATCATTTATGCACCATAATGTTTCCTTTTTCACTAATGCGTCTTGGCTCAGAGTTGGGATCTCAGTGTTATAATGGGAATGTAAAGGTCTCATGACTGTAGATTGTCAGGACATAGATGAGCACAACTGAATTTTCCAATGAAAGTAGGGCATATAAGCCAGACTCTGCTATTTGACATCACTGGGTCTAACTCTGCCAGCTCCTCTGAGTGAGTAGGTTGTCCAGGGACCCTGAATGAGGAAGGAGAGACTACAAGAAAATGAATTACAGTTTAGTTTAAGGAAATAAGCTGTTTCAGGAATGTCACAATTTATTTATTTTTTTTATTTGAAACACAAGTTAACATCCTATGTAGTGTGAAATTTCATCTCAGAACTTTCAAAATGGGTTCAGAAATTCTTGGTACTTGGTCAGAAATATTAATTAATGTTGTGAATACTCAAATATTCATCATAATCAGAAAAAGAGTGGATACTTTTCACTTTCATATCTTTTAAGATCAAAATCAGCCCTGCCACACTGGTCAGCAGTGACAAACAGAAAAATATATTTTAAAATATTGTATGTATTCATTTGAATTTCTGGATCCTTTTTATCTTGTATTTGTAATGTTGTTTTATTTCAGGCTTGCTGGACTTTCCCTCCTGCTCTGGACCTCTCCTCTGGCATTGGCACAGCTCAGAAGGATGAAAGAAACGGAGGCAGTAGGAGAGGGGTGAAAGAGGGGAGAGAAGTAGAAAGAAAAGGAGGAGGGCCAGCAATAGAAATGGAGAAAAAAATCCCCAGCGTATCAGTTAAGGCTCCAGACAATGGGAAGAGTTGCAGTTTCCACTCCTCTTTACCTTCCCCTCGGGCTCTGGCTCCTCTTCCTCTCCACCACCTTAGCTTTCATCAACACTACAGAGATTTCCTTACTCATATCTATTTTTTATTAAAGAACAAAACAAGAACAATTAAAATCCTGCAAACAACAAAATACAGCCCTTGTCTCAGAAATTAAAATATGACACTATTCATGTAACTGATTCTTGAGGGAGGGTTGTTTCCCTCCTAGTAAAGTAGATTTACATCCTTAACTATGAAAGTAAGGAATGGTTTCACACTTCACAACAACAACAAAAAAGCTTAGGTTTCTCATTCCTTTTATACCCAAGGTGAGCCCCTTAAATCAGCATGCATAGGACTATGTTTCAGTTTTATTTAACTAGATCCAAAAGACTTCCTACTGGTGTTTATTTGCTTATTATTTTTTACCTTTCATTCTTCCAAAGCTGTACTTCCAAGGATCCTTCTTAGTCCTCATCATATTAGTAAGAGCATAAATTAAAAACTGCTCCTAATTCTTCCAGTTAGTTTGAAATTTGCAGTGTATTATTCAGCTTTGTAGGCCAAATACTCCCACCAGTGTAAAAAATGCAATTTTTTTTTTTTTTTTTTTTTTGCTGTGCAGTGTGACTGTCAGGCAAACAAGAAAATAGGGACCCCACTACTCGTCCTGGTACTTGGCTTAATCCCAGCATCTGGCCTTTCTTCTACTCTGAAGGTGGAAGAGTGCTAAGGTTAAAAAGACTTGGGCCAAACATTTTATAATTCCTTATATGTACCTGCCTCCACACAGCCATTCCCACCAGAAATCCCTTCTACCTGGTAGGGCTGCTTTGGGATTGTTAATAGAAAGGGTAGATGCAGTAACTGGTCTTTCTAAAAAGGTACTTCCTAAATCTAGAGTTTAAATTGGTCCTGTGGCTCCCCTATGCTAATCTGCCCAATACAAAAAAGCCAAAGGGTAGTCACTGAGACAATGCAAAACAAAGCCCAGTTACAAATTCACAGACTTAATTCTATAAATCGCAAATACTAAGAATTTCCAGTTGCTTACTATATACTATAATCAATTATGGTAATTGAGTGAAAAAAGGTGTTAGATTTCAACATACTCCAGATGGAACAGATACTCATTGCAGATGCTGGTGGAACAGGTCCAGAGCAGAATGATCAGGTCCAAAAAGCTGAAATAAACTTTATAACCTAAAAAGACTTTTTTTAAAAAGTACTCTAGACAAAATTGTTTGGTATTATACATACTGAAATCCAATAGGTCATATGCAAACATGGTACTGTAAGAAAACAGTGACTTCTTTCAGGGATATTATATTTAAGGATATGTTAAATTTTATTAACCTTTAGGAGAACTTAATTTTATATTTTCTTAAAAGATGAACTGTAAACTGATGAAGTTGCTGATCCCTCATTACCTGACCAGAAATTTTAAATTTCAGTTGGTATTGAAGTCTGCTTAATGTATTGTTCTTATAGTTTGTTTAAAGTTTGATTATTTGAGCCCAAGTTACCCAAGTCATACACTTGAATAGTAGCTTTCTGAATTCAGCAGGGTACTCAGAGGCCTGAACTTTGTACTTCGGGTCTCTGGGCAATCCCTATGAAAAGCAGGCACCTTGAAGAGGCCCTTTGGGACAGCAAGGTGAGGTACTCAGATTCCCTAGAGATTTGTACTGAGAGCTGGGGCTGTCCCACAGGATGAGCAGGAGGTCCTGCATGCAGCAGGGTGTGCTTGGGAGAGAGCATGTTCATCCCCCGGCTTGTGCTTTTAGCACATCCCTCCTCTGGGATCTGTTAAACAGGGAGAATTTACAGAAGACTTCCTTGAGCTTTCAGGCAGTAAGGTCTGAGGTGGAGCTTATGTTTGTTTTTTTTTTTGTTTTTTTTTTTTTAAGGCAGGTAGCACTGGTGCAGGCAATCTGCATATTTCTTTGAGATTTAGACTGTTTTCCAGCCTTAAGTGTTATTTAAGGTCAATTAAGGAAAGCCTGCCTTAACTTTAGGTAACTATAGATGACTATACAACAGAAGTTAGGCAATTTGAAACTCACCCTCAACTGCTGTTGGAATGCAATGCAATTCAGAGCATTAATTTAGAATTTAGAGTCATTTGCAAAAGGGAGAAATCTGACTTTCTTGCTCCTCTAAGTAGGTATTTTGAAATCATTGGCATGGATGAGGTCAGTAAGACTGCCCACACAAGTAAGATGAAGAAAGAGCTGTGGAAGCTCAGCTGAAGCAAATATTTCTCAAATCAGACCAGAGTGCTGATAACCTCCTTGGACTGACACAAATCCTTTGCTTTTTCAGTCCTACCATACTATCGTCTCTGCCACAAATATGTATTTTAACTTTGTAGTGTGCTTTGCAACTTTTATCTTCTCCTTCAGAGTGCAACAGAATTTCATATAGTAATTGCCATTTTCCTTCAAAGTTGATACAGTATAATCCATAATCATCAATTTCTTTTATGACCAGCTGTTTGCTATTATGTTTTACAGCCTTGCAGTGCATCAGGAAGGTATCTTTAAAGAAGTGGAGTAATAGAGTTGGCACCTTTGGCTAGGAACTTCCTAATGAAAACTTTGAAAGCTTTGATCCTTTCCTGAAAGGGTAGTGCTCTTTACATATGTTTATAATCTGACTCATTTAAATTGTATTTCAAATTAAATACTTTTTAACCTCTGGGATGTGATGTAAACCATATCTCATGGTATTGAATGCTATGTGTAACATGTAAGTTTTGAAATAAATTATCTTAATCTTTGGTATTAAACTTAATTGTTGCTCAGAGAACTTGAAGTTGTGGATGTTCCCTCACTGGAAGTGTTCAAGGCCACAGTGGATGGGGTTCTGAATGACCTATCTAGAGGAAGATGTCCCTGCCCATGGCAGTGAGGTTGGAACTAGATGATCTTTAATGTCCCTTCCAACCCAAACCATTCTATGACTCATCCATGAAATTCAAAGCAAGATTTCCAAATTATGATAATCACCTGTTAACGGCTGTTCACATGAAGAAACAAGCATAAGTACTTTTGAAAGTCAAGAGAAATATCTCTGCTACTAAACAGAGTTAAAAGCCTGACCTCAGCATCTTAATGGAAGATTTACTGTGTGGAATGTAGATTACTGTATATGATGGCAATCTCTAATTGGCGTAGAAAACAGAATTGTGGTGGAAACAAAGCTGAATGAGGGCTGCCATCATCGGCAATATGATATTTAATATATGATGCATATTTTAAGTAAATATGCTAAGGACGAGGCATAGCAGGTACACTTTGAACACAAAATGTGTAGCTTGTAACAAGATGGAGCCCACATAAATAGAGGGAAACAGGTATGGCCCTCTCTTGCAGTTTTGCAACAGTTTGGGCATGAGTCCATTTGGATTACACCTCAACAGAATTTTATCTGAGCATATAATGTCTTGGTTTGATTTTTTTTTGTATTAAAGGTGAGAAATTGTACATATTTTCTCATGAAAGTCTGTCCTTCCCAGTCTCAACTATTTTGAAGAGTATAGAGCATACCACAATACATGGAAGGAGTCTCTATTAACTATATCCAAAGACACTCCTCATCTTCTAATTAAGTCTCTAATAATTTTGATTTAATTGAGAGCAAGATAAGGCTTCTGTTTTCCATACAATAGGCTGTTTTTTTCTGATATAAATGTGGAACAGGGTATTAACTCAATAGAACAGTCTGGTACCTGTTGAATCAAAGACTCTGAAGATGGAATAATAAAAATGTGATTTATTATAAAAAAATGTAGTGCTGTTTTTCATAAAAAATGAATTTGTATGTATTTTTTCTTGTAGCCTAAATGAAAAAGAGCTGATGTGTAGTGGGTCAAACTCAGGTCCAGGTAGCTCACTATTCTGTTTCTGCTGGTAGTAAAGAATAGGAAAAAAAAAAGATGTTCTTACAAGAGGCTACTTTGTAGTAAATATATAGAATTGCAGAATAATAGTGCAAGAATATACTGTCCTGTAATTTATTTACAGTTTATTTTATAGTTTATCAATCTTAATAAATTGTTACAGAAATTTATACCTTGTGCACTTAGATGTATATCAGGACTGATCACACTGTCTACCCAATATAGTATCTGTTAATGATCATATCAGTTAACAGCAGCTTCATAGTCTGTAAAAAAACCAAAACCTTAGAATATATTGTAGAAAGTATGCTTAAAGCAGAGACACATTTTCAAAAATTAAAAAATAAATAAGTGTTCACTTGTGATATATTTGAAAGATAATGAAGTAGGAATACATTATTAGATTAGTATTGCAGCTAAGATCAAATTTATGAAGTAATTTCAAATGATAGTTTCTAATTTCCTAAATTCTGTCATTTCCTTTCTATAGCTTCTTATTGAAGCTATAAATTTTAAATTTTCCCATATTTCCTGTTTGCACCATTGTATGAGGAAGTAAAACAGTCATTCTGTAAAGTGTCCCAGCAGAAATTCTGGGAGGATGTCCGCTGCTTTTTGTGAACTTCAGTTTCCCACGTGCGTTCATATATTTACATTTAGAACAGTCACATTTCTTTAAGGACTTAGGTTATTAATCACATTTCATCTAGTAATGTTAAAGCCTTTATGCTTTAAAAACGCTTAACAATTAAGTAATGAGAACATAAGAAAACTTTACTGTTTTGTGTCACTAAAGTACAGAGGAACCCAGCCATGAAACAAGACTAGTAGCTTATTAAAAAAAATAGAGGGCAAGCTCCAAATTCAAAACCATTATTTATATGCAACTTGCAACCCACCATGAATGCTAAGGATTCTGCAACAGAGTATGTGTTCAATAATAACAATTATTTTTTTCAAAATAATGCACATAGTGTAAATATTTAGATTCTTTTCGATGTCAAATCCGGTATTTGCATGCACTGCCTCTCTGAATTCATTCAGTCACAACCTCTCACCAGCAGGATATTGAAAATATAATCAGTGAAAATATCCTTCTGCATTTAAAAATACTTTTTCTTAGTATTAGCAATTTTTATTTCATGCTATACACTTTGTATATAAGCCTTCTATTATACTTGAGATATTGTGTAATTGTCCCTGTGTCCTTTTTATAAGTTCCCTGGTACTTCTTTGTTGTGGAGGTTTTTATATGTTACTGTTTTTCTCAATACCTTTTAACAAAGCTCAACCTAAAAAAAAGAATAAAAATTCTTTATTAATAGAATAATAACAGAATTTATCAGATCAGGTAGAGCAGAAGAGAAATAAAAGCCAAGTTAACAAATAGTGAAATTATTATGGTCAAATTTTCAGACACATTCTATAGCTACTTTGTAGACAAAGTTTTAAAATGGCATGCAGCTGAATTTGATTTTTAAATGAGCTGATTTTCATGGAAGTAATGTCTGAACTGTTAAAGAGAACTATGAGAAGCAGCTGAAGTTGTTCCTTTATATACCATATACGACATACATATATTTAGGATATCATATAACTTATATGATCTTATCTTGTATAATATAGGGTATGAGATAAGATGTAAATTTCTGTTTATTTACAACAGAGAAAGTGAATTTGTTCTCTCCAAGCACCATATATTAGACCACAGCTTCCTGAAACAGAAGATAGTAATCTTCTTTCAGTGAAACCAGATGTTATTTGATATGAATTCATGGCAAGATATTGCATGGGCTAATAATCTGGCTTAAACTCATAGTTCCATTTGCATATTTAGACTCCATCTATATGATGCAAAGCATGCAATGTCTGTGGTGGGGCAGGGAGTAATGTGGCCTTTGGCTTTTGCTAGGATTCCCCTTGGCTGTGCAGGTAAGGACAAATATTACCAAATCCTACAACCCACCAGTTTGTCTAGGAATAATATATAAATATTTTGTGGAAAAAAATTACAGTGCAGTTGAATTGCAAGTGTTGCATCTTGAGAGAAAATTCCCTTCATAATACCTTATTCTCTAATACTATATTGAAAATTGCTGTAGTACCAGGTAAGATAAAGTGTGGTTTCTCGTAGATCAGTATTGAAGTTTTCTGTAGTTAGATTCTCATCCAACTACTAAGGGCAGACTTAATTTAGTAGTAAGGTCTTTTTGAGATTCTAGATTCAAGTGGCTATCGTAGAACATATACAATTGCTACTTTTGGGCATCCAAAATTATATATCAAACCTAGCCAAAATTTCATAACAGTTAGGGTGGGGTTTAAAATGAAGCCTTGTTGCAAAATAAATTAATCCAGAATTCTGTTTTGTTAGTTTGTTTTTTTTTCCCATGAGGAGTTGGAGGAATGTTGTCATCATCTGACTTCTTATTGATGTATAGTGCTTGTCCTTTGCTAAATCTCAACTCAAGGCTTACTATAAAAACTGTTTATAGAGTATTTTAGATTGCAGTGGTATGGTGTGTATATAATAAATGGAAAATATTTATAATGCAACTAGTTTTCAAAAGTGTTACAGAAAAAATGTATTTGAATATTTTAAGTTACATACCAGGCTCTTTCTGGGTTTAGATAATATTCTTAATGGAATTTATTATTTTTATGAAGACACGTTTAGAAAAATGAATCGTAGAGTCATCGAATAGTTTGGTTTGGAAGGGACTTTAAAGATTGTCTAGTTACAACCCCCCTGCCATGGGCAGGGACACATTTCACTAGACCAGTTTACTCAAAGGCCAGTCCAACCTGTTCGTGAACACTTCCAGGGAGGGGGCATCCACAACTTCTTTGGGCAATCTGTTCCAGTGTCTCACCACCCTCAGGGCAAATAAATTCTTACTAATATCTTATCTAAATCTGGCCTCTTTCAGTCTGTAACCATCACTCCTCACCCTATCACTACACTCCCTAATAAAAGAGTCCCTGCCCATTTTTCTGTAAGCCTCCTTTAAGCACTTGAAGCCTGCAATGAAGTCTTCCTGGAGCCTTCTCTTCTCCTGACAGAATAACTTCAAATCTCTCAGCCTGGCCTCACAGAGGAGGTGCTCCAGCTCTCTGATCATCTTTGTGTCCTACCTCTGGGCTCACACAAGCAGGTCTGTGTCTTTCTTGTGCTGGGGATCCCAAAGCTAAACATAGTATTCCAGGTGAGGTCTCATGAGAGTGGGCCAGAGTGGGAGAACAACCTCCTATGACATGCTGGCCCCACTTGGGTTCCTCTCGCCCCATGTGCAGGATCTTGCACGTGGCGTTGTTGCACTTAATGAGATTCACACGTAGCCACCTCACAAGGCTGTCAAGGTTCCTCTGGATGGCAATGCCTTCACTCCAGTGCACTGACCACACCACACAGCTTGGTGGTGTTGACAAACTTGCTGAGTGTGCACTCAATCCTGCTGTCCATGTCACTGACAAAGATGTTAAACAGCACCTGTCGTAATACTGGCCCATCAACAATGAGAAGTTTTCTTGTACAGACCAGGAGGCAGGCAATGGGAAAGAAATTTTTCACTCAGTTCAAAGGCTCCTCTTAGGCAACATTTTTCCTAAAAATCTTGTTCTCAACATTTTTTCTGAGGACACATCTACAGGACAGACATGTTTGCAGTCCATCTGCCCACCCCAGCTTCAATGTCTCTAAGTTCTTGTGGTGTTTATGTGACATTCAGAAGACTCTGGGTATGGTTTATTAGATCAAATTCAGTGCTGGTTAGTATGGCCTTAAACCCACAGCTCAAACTTCTCTTTTCAGTTCAGTTCTCTGTAAAATCTCCCATCTAAACAAGTGGTTCCTAGTTCCTAAACCCCTTGCAGAGGATGAGTGTTTTGGGCTGTGGGCAGTTTTTCTGGCAGAAAGTTACAGCATAAAGGAAGAGAAATTCCATGTCCATTGAAGTAGAATAAAGGGCATTTGCTGGAAAATGGGAGACTGGGCAAGCAACACATTTCTTTTACTAAACATATTAATTAATTTATCTAATGGGGACTTCCCTATTAGTTTCTTTCATATGATCGTTAAGGTGGAAGATGATATTAATTGCACTTTGAAAATATATTGATATAGCTGATATTAGTTACTTTTCTTTCATCTTTGTTTAAAGACACAGAAATACAAAATCATTGGAGTCCAGGTATGGGATATCATATTTTCTTTGCAGGACATTAAAAATGTGAAAATAATTTTGCTGTTGATATAAATGGTTTGTTATGGTGAATTTCTTCTACATACATGCACTACAGTTAACCTTTGAACTAAACAAGATGACCCAGATACTTCCACTGATGGGCTTCAACCTTTGACCACCAATGAGAGCATACTCACATCTTATGCGACAGGTTGAGGAGTTCCCTCCTGCAGGTATAGAAGAGAATGGTGTAAGAAAGAAAAATCCTTGTGGAAACTGCAAAGCTATGGGGCAGTGAGAGAAGCATAATATCTGACAGAAGGATGTGTATGCACAACAGAAAGAATTAGTGCCTGGACTTCACTATGATTCCCCTCTACGCTCCTCCTTTTCTCCTCTTAAGGTTTCAGTTCCACATGGAAGCCTTCTTCTGTCAATTTTATGTGTCCCTTTAGAGAGCTAGTAACAAATCTGGAATCTTTTCACTAATCCTGCAAAATCAAATACAAATAATCCCATAAAAAAAAATAGTAGGAGGCAAGAAGCTACCAAAGCTAATACTTTTTTGAAGTTAAGCTGCAATTTTAAAAATACTGTGCCTTGGACATTTTTAGCCATCACGACTAATATTTGCAGCTAGTATAAATTGGTAGGATGACTTCATTAAGTCAATGGAGAATTGATTACCTGGTTCTGTGCTCATAACTTGTTTATAGCAAATGTAATGGGATTTGCTTCCTTTTAGTGATAAGTTGTGGAAAATAGAATGATTAGTTCTATACTGGGAAGATCATTTCAGTCTTATTGCAGAATGACTAATGGAGATTTAAAAATGTTGAGGATGTCCGCGCTGTACGTGGAGGGGGGCAGCGGGATAAATGTGATGCACATGAAACCTAAGCACAGAAACAATGAACTTGGAAACCATCTTTTCAGTGAAAGCTACTTAGTTCTAGAGCCTCTCCTTTGCATTTTGAGAGGATTTAGAAGACTGAGTTGCTCATAGCAAAAGAACAGTTAGAAAGTCAGTTGTTTGTGATGGAGGGTGGTGGGCACAAGCTGGCATATTTTTTAGCCGTTTTATGTTACAGACTACTGCAGAAAAAATTGCCTTATACCTTGAATATTGTATTGAAATAGACATTTTACATAGACTAAGGTATGCCCTACTTAGCAAAAACTGCATTGACAAAGAGAGTATTAATGGATCCTAGAACTTCTAGCATTAATTAGGCCTGCTAATGTCTTAAGTGTAAAGGATAAATGTGCCATCATTCAATAACCCAATTTTTAGATTGATTATTAGGGGTACAATGGAGCTTGTTATTATGTTAAATCTTAAGAAGGGTTAAATAACAAAAGGGTTCAAATGATACAGACATTAGATGTTCATCTGTGGAAACATTTTTCTCATCGTTTTGCTTTTGATCAAGAATTGCAGTTTGGCTTGGGGAATCTGCTTTGGAGTCAGTATGGCTGAAAGGTGTTGAAGGATCACGCCAAGCAAGACACAATTTTAACTGTAGGATCAGATCTTTTGGAAAAAAAAAAAAAAAAATTAAATATGCTCTTTCTCTTTTGATAAAAAGAAAAATATCCCTAAGCTGAAAAAGTCATTACTGTAACACTTTTTTTTCTCCTCTGTGTTTTAGAAGCAATATTATTTTTTTTCCATTGGTGTGTGTAATGAGCCATAGTTAATATATGCTGCTTAGCTTAATTTCTCTGAAATACAGCTTTTCAGTATGAAAATAAGGGGAAGGAGAATTAATATATACAAGATGTAAAACCTGGAAATATATTCATGGCACCTGAGCATCAGCTGTCACCTCATGGATAAAGTGAAAGATGGGACACTAGGTACATTTCGTTTTGTTGTTGACCTTGTGCTTGTGAACATATCACATAGTCTTTCTGAGCCTCTTTTTTCTTGTTATTCAAATTGTTTTTCTGGTTGGAACCACATGCATTCTTGTTGATGTGAGGTATCGTAATGAAACCAAAATTGTAAAAGAGCTGTGCAGCAAGATTAAGATAGATTCCTTACCCTTTATTAAGGAATGCCCACTCTGCAAACACCTGTTTCAAGACTGATAAATATGGATTTTTGAGAAGACACTGTAACATCCCTGAAAGCAAACAAACGTAAGACAAAATCTGTTTTGTTTCGTTTTGCTTTTTTTTTTATTCTGAAGGTATTTTGCAGAAGCTTCGTGAATATTTTAATATGAAAATGTAATGACTAAACTAAATATTTTCAGAACAAGTTTTATTCAGCTCTGTTCAAATCTGCTTTTGGGGCCTGAGGAAGTTGTGCTTAGTGAAGGACCCAAGAGTTTGGAATGCTGAAAGAGAGGTATCTGCCAACTTGCTTCTTATTCTTGTAATTCCTCAGATTAGCAGCTGCTTTGATTTGTGGCTCCCAAAAGGAGCCACAGGACAGGAGCTGTCAACGTATGGGACATTCTGGTACTCATTTTTCAGGGTCCTGGCAGGTACCATTGGGTAGAAGGCGAAGATACGGTTACAAGCTACAGATGCCGCTAATTCTACCATACTGGTGTGATCCTTCAGTGTCATAAAAGATAACTTTTCCTGACCTCTCTTCAATGCTGGAAGAACACAAAGGTCTTGCCAGAATGTGGCTGTAGCCAGTCTTCTCTGAACATTTCTGAGATCATAGTATCAGCATGTTAACCTGAAAGAACCTGACTCTGTGAGTTGATTCAGAAATAGATGGTGTGCCAAATACCATTGCTTACTGGAAGAAAAACAACATTCAGGCTCCTGAATAGTAATGTAAGTATGGGATTCAGAAAAGCCATGCATCACAAAAATGTCCTATAAACTTGCCCTTTTGTTCATTTAGTTGTTTATGAAAAAGTGCACAAGAGATCCTTGTCGTGTGGTTCCAATGCATACTGCTTACTTGCCTCACCACTGAAAAGGCACCTGGCAGAGGCATCTGAGATTTGGGTTTGGTGATTTTATCTGTGAGTGTCTGTAAAGAGCACCTTGATCTGCTGGAGTTTTCAATCAGTCTAAAACTTGAATGCAAACACCACTCGTGTTTCCTACATACCTTTAGTTTTCACTGAGGACAGAGCTAGGTTTGCAACTCAGTCAACATATATTGACTGTCCTGATTGTTCTAATGCTTTTGAACTGTGCCTTCTCTGCCTCATTTTTTTTCCCATTATTGAAATGGGAATAAAAGCCTCCATCACCAAAATTATTGTTGATGATTCATATATTGAGTTATCCATCACTCTGTAAGATTTGAAAGCAAATATTTTAGCAGCTGTGTTTTCAATGACTGTCACAAAGTTGTCTATAGATATGTTGAAAAGGTAGCCCCCAATGCTAGTACATCTGCAATCTATACTGGCTGTTGTGCTCACTCAGAGGTCACGCAGACCAGTAGAAAGAGGAAATATATGTCTGCAAGGTATGGAATAACTGTCTTTACCACTCATTGTTTCCTTTCTGGCAAAGCCCTTGTAGCTAGCAGTATTCTCTATTTTAGCGTTGACAGACATATGTGTTGAAAGGGAGAGGAAATAAGTTTTTTATTCTCAAATAACGCATTAGCCAATAGAGACCTGGGGGAGGTGAGTGGTTTAAATGAAGAGGCGGTGGTCTCTGTGAGGGTGATATTCTCTTATGTATAGGTAATAGCATTTTTTTTTTGTTAGAATGTGACGCAAGACAGGCTTTGAAATGAATCAGTGGTAGGTTCTGCTCATGCTGGACCTGTGTCTGAAGTTGCCTCTGATCAACCAGCAAGGAAAAGCTGCTCTCTCTGTGAAATGATGGATGGATTTTCCTAATTAGGAAAAAACACACTGACAGGCAACCAAAATTTTCTTACATGCATATTTAACCAAAAATACTAAACAATATGTATCATTTTGTCACTGAAAATATTTAGTTATGAGATGATGATTCATCGCTGGCCTTTGCTCTCTGCCAATGGAACAACTCTCTTGGAAGGAAAATATAATCTATATCTGTCTTATTTGTTTCACAAGCCAAAAAAAAAAAAAAAATCAAGAAATGGACTTCTGCTTTTGTTTCAGTGATTTAAAGTATATTTTCTAACTTTTTATTTGAAGAAGCTGTTTGTAAATCTAGTCTAGAAAAATGCTGGGTTTATAAACTTCAGGAGCATGTTTCTTTTGGAGTGAATGAATTATTCCTTGCCAACAGATAGCTGTAAATACATAAAACACACAAGCTTTTTGAGGCTTGGCTCAAATACCAGCACAAAATCAATGATAAAAATCAATGCCTTATATGTGCATTGCTTTACTTAATCATTTAAAAGACTTATTTCAGTGAGACATAGAGGGCCAGACCCAGAACATATTGTCAGAAATAGTTTACCTTCTACAGAATTCTTTTGATTTACTTCTGTTCTAGATCTGGCCCACTGCTGAAACTAAATCTAACTGTATTTTTTAATATATTTATTTATTAATACTGAATATTGCATTTTCCACAACCACAAAGTGGATTATGTTCAAGGCAAATTCCTTACATACATAGAATGTGTAGTTGTGTCTGACAAGCAACAAAATTACACCTGACATTTATAAGCTCAAGATTGAGTTTTCCATTTAAGTTTGTGTAATTTATAAAACAAGTTCATTTCTAAAGTTACACCACTGATTACAACTGCTAATTTGCATGAATGATTAGGACACCCTTTGTGAATTAGGGATTATAAATAAAAATTGCGGCAAGTGTTATCTTTCATAACTATACTCTCTCTGATGATTTGATATAGGTTATTCACATTTGATAATATAGAATAAACCGCTTAGTGCCATGCTTTAAATACTTAGTATATCTTAGAAAAGTACAGAACTACTAGTAGACATCACTATGGCTCTCTGCTATTGTGCTGTTGTCAATAAAGAGAGGAGGCTTTAGAAATTTTTACACCTAATTCAGTATGTATTGTGCTTATCCATGCATTCTGTTGCAGTACTGAGATTATTGGTGGTGCAAGTGCTGTGGATTGTAGTGCGGGGATGTGGAATTAACTGTGGAGTAAACCCTGTGGTATAGGTGAAGAGTCAGACTTCCAGAAATGATAACTACAATGCTATTGACTTTACTTGCAGCAGATAATGCTCATTATCTCAAAAAAAAAATCAGGAAATTACTCAAGTGGAAATTAAAATATGTCACACTATAAAAACAATCATGTTAATATTATTGTGAATGAGCTTTCTCACTTCCTGACATAATGCTTTTGAAATTTTTTACTTAATACTTAATCAAAGTAATTGTCCTCATTTAATATAAGTCAGCCCAGTCCCCATGAAAAACATCCATTAGGCTCAGTAATAATTTTCAGCCAAGGGAAAAAAATGCAGACTGCATCTTTAATGCCTTTTTTACTTCTTAACAGAATGTTTGTTTCTCAGGTAATTTGGCTGTTGTCATCTTTTTGATATACTCTTTTCTCTGGTTAATAACTAATACTTCCCTTAATTTGCTTTCTATCTGTGACATCTCATTTATTATAAGTTGTTATAGCCTGTATTTAATGCCTAGGCCTATTATTGTACAGAATACATTAATTAGGTCATATAGCAGTATATACCATTGGGTGAGAAAGATGAAGTAATTTTTCCTACATAAAAAGGAGTTATGAATCACAGCCAGCTGCTGTTTGTGCACAAGTAGTTTATGTGGGTTTCCATACTTCAGATATGAAGTTGTCCTATGGTGGTTTTTGTCACACTTTTGAGACAGATTTTTGCTAGTAATATAAGAAAATTGTGTCTATTTTTCAATATACAAAGCTGATTGTTTACATATTGAGACTAGTCCCCAGCTCAAGCATCACATGTCAAGACATAGTCTGGATGACTTTTTGAGGTCTCTTCTAATTCGTTTTCATGATTCTGTAATTAAATTGAAGTAATGAATAATACAACACATTTTCATGGCTGTGAAAGATTATAGGCAGCCAGTGTTAAAATTCAACAGTATATGACCATGTTTATGTTTTATCTGTTATATATTTGTCTATTCTGTTTATTTTTCTCTACTGTCCTTTTAGAATGGCACTCTTTTGTAAAAGACTGGAAATACAGAATATTTTGTTGTTTCACTTCATAACAGCAACAATACTAACAAATATTACACTCAGGAACCTAAGACAACATTAATTAAATTTTGCCATCAAGAAGATGAATATTTCTCAGCAAGGAAAAATTAGTTTGTGATTAAAAGAGCCGAAACGTTGTTGTCCTGAAGTTCAATGTTCATGGCAATGTGTAATCCGATTATGCCTTGAACACAACTGCAGTGTCGTGAAATAAATGAACATATGTGTCACAAACAGGCATTTTGTTGTTATTTATATTTAAAGTTCGGAATGTATAATTTTCTGTTCCATTTGAAATAGCAGAATTTGGTTCATTAATGATACACTTGGATACTTTAAAGGGGAAATGGTTTCTTTGTGGTTATCTCATGAAAATTGTACAGCCACTGGAAAAAAACCTGCTAAAAATAGAGACTATACAGGTACCACTTTGAAAACTGCGGAAGAAATGTAATACTGTAATGAGAAAACAGTTTGCTTTGTACCTGGCATTCATTCACACCAGCTGTGTGTGACATTATTTGTGTAAAAGGGCGTATGGTTATCTTTGTGCTTCTTAAAGTGGTTCTCTGTGCCGAAGGGCTGCTCAAAAATTCCTCTTGCTGCCAGTAGCCAAGGAGTTATTACCACATTCAGAGACTGCTGGGAAGGCTGAGTCCTGTCCTATTTCCCCTAGCCATTCTCTGTACTAGTTGGGAGGAAGGGAAATTACACGGCCCGCACCCTGGCAGCTCAGTATCACTGCAGGATCTCTCTGTGCTGCTCTCGTCACCTTGTGTCCTGCTTTCTGCTGTCATGCTATGAAGCAACTGCAGTGCTCTGAAGCCTGACTGTTGGATAGAGGTAAACATTTATTCACAGTTGTAAAATAAGCTTTGTAGAGACAAGTGTTAAGCCTGAGAGAGAGGGAGTGAAATTCTCATTCTGGGGTAGTTCAAGGCAAGGTTTCCATTAACATCTGAGAGCCCATGATTTTGTCTTGGATGCATTGCAGTGATCTTCCTGCCTGAAGCTGCTTCTCCTCTAGACAGACTTATACTGAGGTCACTCCACGTAGTGACAGATCCATTGGCCATATTCATTTTGCTTATGCAAAACCAAAGTAAACAAGATCTGCAAAAGACTTCTACAAGCAGAAGTTTTGGGAATGGCATTGTGTCTCAAGATGAATTGCTATAGCTCTCTCAAAATGTGGCATTGTAAAGAGAGAACATTTTCCACATCAGCTGTACTGAGATAATTCTAATTTCCTTTTATACTGCAAAAGCTTACATTGTCTTGCTCAGATCTGCTTTTTCTGAAGAACAGCATTCTTATCTTTGTCTCTTAATAACTGGTGTAATAACATAGCATTGCATTTCAATAGCTGAGGAAGACTTGAGTACTCATCAAGTGTTACTTGAGTGAAACTCAAGATTATCTTTAAATAGAGATTTGACTGATGAATGAAATAACCTATGTTTGATGAAACTTCTCTTTGAGAGAAGAAAAGGGAAACTGCAGGGTTTTTTTTTTAGCACAAAGCTGTGTGAAGGCCAGGTAAGGTAACAGATAGAATGGTATTTGACTTGATTAGCAGAATATTTAATAACAGAATATTAAATAAAACAAATAAATGCCTTTAAAGTCCAATCATACTGTTAAAAATAGTGATGCTTTCAACCTAAGCAGGATCAGATCTTGGTCCATGTCATTGACAGAAACCATATCAGCATGTTATGAAGTATTGAAGAATTTCTGTGAAATTCTGGAAGAAAATTAGCTTACTCAAACCTGATTCTTCCTTCCCCTTTTACTGATGCAATTCCTTGTGTGTTAGCATAGAACATAAATGAGGCATTTAAACTGCTGAACTTGATTCAGGTTCTAGATCTCTCAAGGAACACATTCACAGCATCCAAATGCAGATATTTTCTTTTGGAACTCTGGTTACCTTTTGAAAAAAGCAGCTCTTTTCTGCTGGATAGATAGGAAGGTTAATCTTCTAAGTTTAAATGGTCAAAATCTTGATAACCAGACTCACCTTCACTATGCAAGTAACATTCTGGGGCTGAATGTGTGCATACGTACACGCTCATACGCGCACACACGTGATCATGACCTGTAATGCCAATTCCTTCATGTTTAGAGGTCACTCTAAATGCAGTGGATGACAAGACTGTACATTACACCTCAGACGGTATATTTACATACAGTGATTGTCCATACTTGCTATCACGAGGCAACATGGAGTGTCACATGAGTACCATGAGACTATATTTGATGGGGTAATCACTCTTTTATGAATAGCATGAAGTCATTTAGCTATGCATGTTCTATATGCATAATTCCTCTTTGATGTCCTTGAAATAATGAAACAGGAATTCACGACACCTGTATTTTATTTTCCAGTTGTGTGCAGGGTGCATTCTTGGATAAGTCACTTAGATGCAGATCCTGAAAGGTTTTCAAGGCTACAATTAATTTCAAATGCATCTTTAAAGATTTGGGCTTCAATCTTTCTAGCCTTTGATTTTCTTAGCTGTAAGATAAAAATGTTACTAAGAATGTATCTTTGTAACCCCTTGGAGAGTCTTGGATGAAAGGTCCCGTAAATATGTAAACCACTTATTTATTTTCTTATTGGCTGCTAAAGGGAATTTTGCATGGAATATAAGCATTCAGAACTACAGGGATTTGCAATATTTATATAGAATCAAGAAATTTGCACTACATATTTATGTACCTATGATGAAATAGAAGCACCAAAGATAAATAATACATGAAAATATTTAAAATACATTTTCTCTACTATATTTAAATTATTTTGTCTGATGTGGATGGGCAGCAATTATAAAGCTCTATTGAGAAACTGTCTCAGCCTCCCAGGAATGGTGCTTCTTGTTAAGAGGTAACTACAGAGAATTGTTTTAGTATTAAGGATTCACCTGATTCTAGTTCAGCACTCAGAGGTGGAACCAGCAATTTGTTTGCTAATGACAATTCACAGAAGTATGTTACAGGTGCCAAACTATACAATTGTCTGAGATGGTGAAGAGTAACAGGTCAAAGAGGAGCTATAAACCCAAACAGTCAAGAAAGAGAAGGCTCTGCATCACCATTTCCAGAATGATCACTGTGATTTTGATTTGAGGTGTAAGAATGCACAGAAATCGGTGGAATTTTTGCGTTCACATACACTTGAAGGAATCAGGCTATGCTCTTCAGTGATAGCCATGTAGGTGGCAGGTCCTTTGTGGCTGTAATAGACTGGCCCAGGGGGATGGGAGCGGGAGAGCATGTCTGGAGTGGTGTGTGCTACACTGGGGACTTCTACTGGGGACCAGTCACATGACTCCCTTCTGTGGAAGAGATTTATTTTTCCCATCTCGCTCTCTTACCTGCACCAGGTTAGCCCTGTGCAGCCTGTTTACATGGCCATTTCCCTGCTGTGCTCACAAGAAGACCCAGTCAAATCTAAACTGGGGAGACTCTGTAGGTAGCTTGATCATCAAATCTTCTTTTAAATATTCAGGTGTCTGTGCTCATTTCAAAGCCTTTCTTGGTCATGTTCAATAGCTATTGAGAGAAAACCAGGTATTCTCAAATATGCATTTCAGTTCAGCCTAGATAAAGATTCTTGTCCAACAAATGCAAAAACTGAGATGGATCCCACCTGGCTCATAAAGTGCCTCAACTTATGGTTGAGTATTGGGACTGAAAAAAATTAATGCTGCAAGTTAGCTGTATTATATTCGCATAATGAATAGAAAGCTTCTCAGTTATGCTCTGTAACGTATAAACAACACATTAAAGATACAGATGTATAAAAGGATCTAGGGAAGTACTTGTGTCAGAGATGAATAATCTTCAGATCAAATATAAGACGTGTTTACATCAGTGGAAAGAAATTCCTAGAGTATGGACTCAAATTATCATTATTAAATATAGCAGAAACAAATATTATACGTTTATAGAAGAAGTATATAGTACCTGATATACTTCAGCTGAAGTATATTCTGTTCTGTCTAAAAATGCTTTACAAACTCTTAGCACTTGGGAATGAAACTGAGACCTTTCATATGAGGCAGTGTCAATCTTAGGTTGTTTAGTGGATGCATTGGAATTTAAGTGAGAATTATAGAGTAATCATGATCATGAAGTGAAATACTTCATTCAGTAAAGTAGGAAAGAGGTCTCAGTTCTGCTGAAACAGGTGAAAACTCCTGATGCCTCACCAGATGCAACTCTGAGTGTTCAAAATAACTCAAGTTTCTGGATTGACGAGGTAGTCTTTTGAAACATTCCTTTTAATGTAGGAGTTCAAAAAAGTGGTTTCTGGAAAAATTAAAATCTTTTTAATAAAGATGAGAGATAAGATTTTTTAAAATAGCACATGGAGATTTTTTTCAGAGTTCAGATTAATTTAGGATCCAGCTGATAAGGAAACCACCACAAACCTTTTTATTTTTGTGACATTTTGAACAGTTTGGTGCTTTACATCTTTATGATCCTAGTTAGTTCTTTATTCCTATTTGCCTATTTGTCAGATTAGTTGCACTGCGGCAGACTGTTACAAAAAAAAAAAAAAAAAAGAAAAAACAAGCTTAAAGAAATCATATTTAGAGCAGCAGACATTTAACAAAATCTGAAGGAAGACCAACAAGAACATTTCTACTGAAGCTCTTGGAATAATTTGCAGTAATGCAGTAAAATTCCACACATGTAATTAAGGGCTAGAGAAAAAGAATCTTCAGTAAATATATTTCTGAATTTAATGCTGAGAAAGCAATACTCAAGAGAATGCAATGAGTGACCTCTTCAGCTCATTATTACACATATTTCTTTGGACCTAACATTACTGGTTATAATTCTAACTCAGCTGATCAGTGTTACTGTATTACAGTGTTACTGTATTACTAGGAGCAGAGTTTATTTCTTTTTATGAT
Organism: Merops nubicus; assembly: GCF_000691845.1. Lineage (NCBI taxonomy): Eukaryota > Metazoa > Chordata > Aves > Coraciiformes > Meropidae > Merops > Merops nubicus. Next base: position 25,090 of record NW_008614540.1, on the reverse strand, counting down.
ATCCACTGCACGCTACTGGTGCAGTTTCTCCATGCAGACCTTGCTTGTGGGTGTCTATAGATGCTAAAGCTTCATTATCTGTTTTTGGTGGTGATGCTGGAGAGTGGAGACTGAAGCAGAGTCCTGCTTTTGTGGGCCACCGGAGTCCAAGGTACCCCATTCTCAGTGGCGTCTGCTACAAGAACATGGTTTTGAAACCATCTATCTATCTCTGTCTTAGCTCCTCTATTACTGTGTAGCCTTATTACTATTTCTTGCAACTTCACCACCTGATGTAATGTATCCTCAACCTGTGCACACCTGTTGCAGAAGACAACCCTTCTTTACATCAGGAGAAGGGTCTGGGCACTTGCTGCAACCCACTGCCTGCACTGGAGTATCCTTCCTGTCCAGGTCTGTCTGAGTGGGTATGTCAGACTTCTCAGGGGCTTTCTCCATAGGAACACTGGTTTTAGCTCCCAGGCAGGCAAGAGCCCACCATTTTGGCAGAGACCTGAAGCACTGCCCTGGCCTGTGGACCTACAAGCAGGAAGCTGGGCCCTTCCTGTACGCCCTCCCACGTCAACTGCTGTGCCAGGTGCTGTCCACCCACCCTGCTTGCTGGTGGTCCCCAGCGCTGTTTAAATCTCCTGTGGTGGCCCCTGTCAGTGCCTAGGCTGCATCAGCCTCGCTCAGTTCTTTGAGGCTTTCTTCACCCTTCCCAGGTTTCTCTGGGTCCAGGAATGTCCATGTCCACCCCAATCTAGCACTCAGCCACAGAACTGACTGTTGCCACTGCTGTGTTCTTCCCCAACTTAATTTATTTTCTATATCCAGAAAAATAAAATGAAAATTCCTTTTGGAGATTTAAGAATTTGACAGTGTTTTTCATGTAAGAATAAAGTGAAAAGAAGAATTAAATAAAGTGCTTATAAGAAGTGCTTATTAGACTTATTTATATTCAGGAAGAAATCAAAGTAAGGATAATATTTGACGCAAAGGGAGTGAGACAAAGCAGTGTGTTTTAGTGCTTAAAACCAGCCTTCAACTCACTTCATAAAAACCAGAATAAACTTCTTGCTGTCAAAGAAGGTTTATACAACTCCTTTGAAAGGTGCATTGAAAAAATGTCACTTAGGCAAACTTTCAAAGCACAACATCCTATCTACTGTAGCACACACCTGTACCCTGTTTGCTCCTACCAAAGCCAAAAGGAGGCCTGAATATCACACAAATCTCATTTCTGTCAGCTAAAGAGATTTGGTGAAGATGCAGAAGCAAGTTCTTCCAAAGGGTACCACAGTCACCAATCTAAAGAAAAAGTTCTCCAAACACCTTGAAAGCCTTACAGTTTCCCAGCTGGTGTTTGGAAAACACTCTCTTGAATATAAAAATGTAAGGTTTTGCAAACAAACTCTTTAAAAAAATCTACTGATATTTTCATCAGTAATATCTTGTTCTTTTTTTTTTATGTTTTCCCTAGGTACTCCTTATTTTAGATGAACAATCAAAAGAACCAGCATACATTTTTAGCTTCATCCTTGTTTCTTTTTCATTCTAGCCAAGTTCATCTGTATGCCACAGAATCGTTGAACACAGAAGCATCACTTTCAAATATTCACAAGGGAAAGAAATGATGTTTCCCTTGTGTGGAATTCTTTTTGGGTTTGCTTTTGGATTTTTTTTGATGTTCCAGTTTGCTGTACAACTATAATCTCTCCTGTTTTGTAGGGTGTGTGTAATAAATGGGGTTTGAAATTCCTTAAACATTTTAGCTTCGCTTCAGCTATTAATCTCAGCAGCCATTTATTGGTTTGTATGCTACAAAGCAATGGAGATTATCCTTTAATTAATTCTATTGAGAGGTTCAGCTGCTACCATCAACCACAATACGGTTTCATAAATTAATCTTGTAGGGGTAATATAATGCAATTTATTATAACATTTATATTAAAATGCAAGTAATAATGCTAGAAATCCTGTGTAACAAAAGGAGATATATATATATGTGTCTCCCAAATGCAGTAATTAAAAGAACAATTGAATATTCCATTTTCATATTTTAATTTATTTAACTGTTGTAAGTATATTTCAGAATCCATCAGAAAATAAAAACAATGTTTTCTTGACTCCCACACAGGTAGCTGTCTTAAAAATTATGAAATGCCATCTTACATCTAGAAACATGAGCAATGTATCATTGATCTGTAGAGCTTTTCTTGAGATCTGACTTTCTCACCAATTTGTTTGCACTATTGTAGCTTAATCACTTATAATAATGCATATTTGTACATGTGAATGTTTTTCTGTGAGTGAGAACATCACATACTGCCTAAAGTATTGCCCAAACCTTTTGATCTGTGGAAGCTGAAAATGCTTGGCATAGGCACCTTTTCTGTAACAGCAGACTGATTATGTTAAAAAGTATTTCTCTAGCACAACACTAAGCTGAACTTAGCTGTTTTTTTGAAAAAGACAACTATGGCCTAGTTCAAAATTAATTTGTGTGCCAGCAGTGTTGGTGTAAGCAGAAGAGGTTTGACTTCCAGGACAGTGCTGTGCAAATGTACATCCATTGATGTTGTTAGGTGTTGAGATTTCAGTCATTCCTAACTTCCAGTAGAGGCATCAGAAACAAGTAGAGTGGTAAGTGTTTCTGCTATGCTCACCCAGACTGAAGTCAGAAGCTGGGCAGACATCAGGAATTCTAGATCAGTTCAAGCTGGCAAAATGAAATATTGTTATCAGCAGTGCTCCTTTCCTGAGTACTGCTTTCTGTAGGATTTCTTGTGGATTGTCAGCCTTATCTGTGCTAAGAAGTTAACCAGAGTGTGTGTTCTCCCTAGAAGTCTTCATATAGCATTATTAATTAAGTTAATTAATTAAGTAGAATCCTCAAGACAATCTGAAGAAATAGCTTTATTAAACCCCTGAGCATTGTAAGATATTGCAAAGCCTCTTTGTGGATTCAGCATAAATCCTAATATTTCACTGATCTAGGCAAAGAAATGCAGAGCTTAAAATGGAAAAGTTCACTATACTAATTATAACTTTTTTTTTGTTATACAAACCTGAAGTGCTATAATCTTTCATCTTACTGGACAGATATGTCTATGATTAAGTAGCTAATAATTTGAGGGGTGATTCCAATACATAAGCTGTTTTCTGGCAATGTAAGTCCAGTGTATTGATCAAGTTTTGCAAGGAAATATTTTTGTGAAATATTATTGAATGTGATGCTTTGAGAATCTGCAGTGTATAACAATAGAAATTACAACTACCCAGTGTCACATAGAAGCTGATGGAAAACACTGTATGGCTAGAAATTTAAATCCTCACACAGGGTTAGTGTAAAAGCAGCCTTATGCCAGCTGTCAACACTGACGTGTCAGTGATGTGCAGAAATAATTGTGTTGTGAAGAATGCTGCACAATGGCAGCAGAATCATTTTCTCAGTGAAGGCAGCGCGGGGAAGGCATTTGTGTACTTAAATAGCTAACAACAGAGATAAGATGCTGCCAGGGTATATTTAAATTCAATCAGCCTAGTTACCACTCAGGTCTGCTCAGGAACCGATACTACAGTTCCCAGGCTGCAGCCACCACCCAGGCTGAATGTGTTCACTTAGCAGGAGAACGAGGGCATGAGGCTGTTTTCAGGATCAGGTCCATACTTCCACTCCTTGCTCTGATGGCTAGCATAATTCACTCCAGAAAACCAGAGTGTACAGTGGAAATGTACCCCCAAGGACCTGTTAATACTTGTAGATTAAATGACCTTCTTAATTTTTTAATAGGCAAAATACAGTCTGTCATCTGTGTATTTACAGACGGGTCTTCTTTTGGTTTTCACAAAAGGAGTTTTGTGGGGGGTTTTTGTTTGGGTTTTTTTGGGGTTTTTTTGTTTGTTTTGTTGTTGTGTGTTGGTTTTGGTTTTTGTTTGGTTTTTTTTTTCAGTTCTTCAGGTTTTCCTGTAACATTGGTTCCTCTTAGATTTCTCAGTTCATGCAAAGCATCAAGGCTATGCAATATATATTATAGAAAAATGGTAGCAACTACTTTAGGGACTGAAAACTACTCTTGAAGCATGGACTTTGTGATTGTATTTCCATTATTTCTGTTTTACTATCCACAATAGGAGTTATCATTTTTTGACTCAGTTTGCTTCTATATTTTCAGTTAAGATAATATGATGATGTATTGAACTGAGAACATTGGATCTACTGACAAATCTGACTTTCATCAGATTGGTATTGAGCCTTTAATGCTAATATGTGGAGCATGTCAGAAGTGTTGCAAGATTATAGTCATGGCTGACAATAGCTGTGAAGTCATAATACTATATATATTCATGTATGTGTGTATAGTTTACCATCTGCACTGACTAGTAATATTGATTAATTTGACGACTGGATGAGAAATAAAACCAGTTCACTGAATAAGAGAAATGGAAAGCATAGTTCAAAGCATCCTCAGCCAAATTGTCCGGGAAGAGACATGATACACTCAATTTATTAATGCTGGGTTTGATACTGTACTTAATTATTTAATGGAAAAACTTTGACAGTTTAATTATAGTGTATAGTTAGACTTCCATGAACCTGGCTTTTCTGGATTCTGGCCAATAAAAATTATTCAATATTTTCTTGACTTAGTTTTATCTTTGGAAATTAGTACATATGAACAAAAGGATATCCTTTTAAAAACAAAAGTTAATGCCTTACAGCTTCAGATCTTTACCCGTGATGGACTTTTCAGTAGCTTGTTATCCTTCTTATCTTATAATAGTGAATGACTAATCAAATTAAAAAGCTGGTTGCAATGTGCAAACCCCCATATGTCAATAATGATCTTTAAATTTTTAAAACAAGGTATAAGTCATGGATAGGGCAAAGAAATAACTCTCTGATACACATTAAATTTTAATTTAGAAGCTTAGAAGGAAAACGTTTGGGGTTTTTTTTGAGAACTGCTTAGTGACAAATTGTGATAATTAGGAACATCATCACTGTTTGTATATCCTTTTAGGTAGACTCTTCACATGCAGTGGTGGTAGGGTGCATGTTCCCTTTTGACTGTGGGTCTCTGCCTTTCTCTTTTTACATCTGTCTTGGATCAGCTTTCTAATAGCTGGTGACACAGGGCTAGCAGAATGTGTCACTCATGCGACTGTTCTCTAGTGGTTAAGCACAGAAGTATTAGAAAGGACCCAGGAGTATCACTCACCATCTGATACCTGGTCTTTCACATTGGCTGCATTGACTCATTGAAGCTCTTGGGACTGCATGCAATGGCTTATCCCTCTTCGTTTAATGCATATGAGCAGCAGCACTGGAAATCTGGGCTGAGACAACAGAACAATTAATCTGGCCCACCACACAACTGGAAAAGGGTATTTTTGTCCTACCACAGAAGGCAGTAGTGTTACATTGTGTCTTGCAGAGTATGAAATTTATAAAACCAGAGACCTTGAAAATGAGGGATGTGGAGTTAGGGTGCACATCAAAGTACAATGCACTAACCTTCGTCCCTGAGATGGTTATTAACTAGGAAACCAGAGATGGCAGCTCTTACCCATTTTGGTACGAAGAAGTGAGGATACATGTGCCACAAGTGGCATGAAGCACTATGAGCAGAGTTAAGGTTGATCATCAGCTCCATCATGTGTATTTTTCAAACTTCTGGTTTGGCTGATGCTTTAAATGTGCACAGTTTTCCACTAATAAGTGTAACATTGTTGCACAAATAATTCATGCACAATAATGTATGAAATTATATTTATCAGTTAAAATTGCAGTTGTGGCATGCCTGTGATTAGCTAAAGGCAGAGATGTTATGTGATTCTTAAATACTTTTATCCTTTCTTAACTCATTTTCCAACAACGTGTTTCAATGAGCAGCATATGACAGACCAGAAAGAATAATCACGGAAATATTTTAAGTGTTAAGACATGGTGTTTACTACCAAGCTAAGATGTGTGGACGTCCTTAGACTTCTTTGTCATGTCCCTTGACTGCTCTGTCACTATTTTCCCTTCATCTTTGCTCATTCTTGTCCATTTACACCATTATACCTTAAGAACCCAGGAGCAAGTGAAAGCTCTGCTCCTTGGTCTCACATTCCTTTTGTCTCATCATGCACCACAGGCAATAGATCCAGCATGGTAACTCATTTCCCTTTTTAAATTTTGCCCTGCTCACCCTAAAAAAAGGAAATTTCTCAGTAAAAGTACATGTTGTGGAGTAGCTACAGAAATTAAAAACAGTTAAGAAATGAAAAACAATTAAGAAATGTTTTTCAGAGATATGGCTTGAATTTTATGCCTGTGAAAAATGTAGGTAAATATGTCAACAATAAGATTATTTGGAAAAGCTAGATATGAGACTAAGATAAGACATGTTGAACACCTCAACTGTATAGAGTACTTTTTGTAAAGTACTTCTGAAGTACTTTAACAACCCAGGTAAACATGGACTTCAGAGTATAGGAGTGCCTAGCTTTAAGCCCAGAAGAGAACTCTGAAGTCTTTTTATACTGTACTATTCAGGAATTCCTTTTTAGATAAACTCTGAATTTGAGTGAAGTAAATTCTCCCTGTAAGTGGTTCTCTTTCTTCAGAAGGCAGTAAGTGGTAAGTTTTTATATTAGTCCTGTTACTGTATCCATCTATAGAGTTTATGATACAGTATGTAGAGCTTTGTCTGAGTAGAGCACATGCATCCCCGCAGTCAAAAGATGAGGATGAGAGAGCAGCCTGACCAGCCCTGGAAGCACAATATGCCTAACAGCAAGAATATCTGACCTTTGTAGTGCAGTGGGAATGGTCTCTCTGTTGGACCAAGTGATGAAGTCCTGGTGCATGGCAACATTCAGGAGAGATACTAATTCACTGCATTTTTTCTGGCCTAAAAGCCAATATACAAAATGCAATCAATAATAAGGCTGATTAATTATGCCTGACAGGAGCACCATAAGGAAGACCTGAGTACAAGACAGTTGTACATAATGCTGGTTGCCAGCATTACCTCTGGGGACGAATGAGGAAATGGGGACTAATGAGACCTCCACTAATGCCCCCTCCTGCCACTTCCATTGCACTGCCTGGCTTGGGTGGAAACAGAATGTTAATCAGACAGCCAAGGGGACGATTGTGCTCAAGGATTCTGAAGTATTTTATCACACCCCTATCACATCATATACTGCATTCCTCAGTGCCATGGAGGATCGAGGGATATGAGAGCATGATGGACAGATGAGATAATTGAAAAGCAAGGTCTTATAGCATTATGGACAAATTGGACAATAAACATAAAATTAAAGCATACAGATTTCCTGGAATATAGGGCTAACTACAGACAGTTCTTTGTTTTCACAAAGGTTTATGCTTTCAAACAGAGTAATTATTGAAGTTCTCTTGAAATCAATGCACTATGTTGATTTATACAAGCACAAAATCTGACCTAAATAGGAAAACGGGAAAAGAAAAACATTTCTCCCTTCTCCTCTGATATCTATTCTTCCTTGAAATGTGACAGGGTCCTCCTTCAAAATGAAAGCAGATTTGAAAACAGTGAGAACATCTGAAAAAAATAAACTGTTCCAGGGATTTGTAATAATGATTTCTCCTGACTATCATGCACTCTTAGATAAAACAGAAGAAAATTTCTACCTGCAAACAGCAGATTCAGTAGCTCTCTAGAGGTTTATTCTCTTACACATAGCAAGAAATCTGAGCTGAGTAAAAACCCAGAGCTCAGCAAAATATAAGCTTCTGATGGAATGATGTTGTTCTGCTTTGTGAACTACACCGTATATCTTTATTTCTTTGTAGGTGATGCTTTCTGTGAATACTTCTGAAACAGGCCATGATAAGAGTAAAAGCAGATTCAGGAAGTCTGTATAATATAAATAACGATGCTGCTTGATAAAGTACTTTTGACATTTTAAGAGGGATACTGTTGAGCAATTTGCTCTGGTTTGTTGCTCTCCCATGAAAGAACTAATTTAGTCCAGTTAAAAGGCAGCTTTCTCATTGGCTCTGAAAAAAATTAGTACTTCGTATGCAGTCCACAGCCACAGCTTCCTCGGGAGCTGACATTATTAACCAAATGCTAGCCTACTCCTTTGCTGGCATGACGAAGTCCTGGTAGATTTTTTGTCTATATCCTATGTTTCCTGTAGAAACACACTCTATATCCACTTGTGCAGAGTTAATAAGCCAGAGCTATAAATATATGCATGTCAAAGGCTGGCAATAATAGAGATGATTACATTTTTTTCTTTCTGTTTAGTTCATGTGCCATGTTTTAGGACGCTACAGGAAAATACAAACAAACAAACAAAACCCATGCCAGACGATCTAAGCTTGTAAACTAAGGAAGCTTAGGCATCAACTATTTTAGCTAAGCTTCTAAAAGGAAACTTGTCAAGAGGGGCATTAGACAGTGAGCAGGCAGTTGTGTGCCAGGCACCAGTGCACCTGGAGGGATTCCCAAAGCCATTGATGACATTAGCTTTGCAAACCTTATGACTGTGAATTCACTTCTGGTCCTCAGAAGCATCCCATATGTCATCCTCAGGACTCCGCAACATGGGGTGCTATTGATACAATATTCAAGGACCCATCATATTGCCAGCCACTGGTATTTCAAGCAGGTACAATGTGTTACCTTCCTTTTTTTCTCTCCATTTATTTGATAAGCATGATAGAAAAACTTGAAGATGTTAGTAAGACTGTATTTGACACTGTGAGTGGAGATGGGGAAATATACTATAAACCAAAAATTTCAGTGGACTACAAATGAGACTAAGGCATTGCAACTAAATGTGCACAAGGAAAATGGTAGGTAAGGAAAAACGTCTGTAAGTGAGCTCATTAGTTTTTCCTCTTAAGAATTTTCAGTACAGTTTTTGTTTCATCTAAATAGGGTTTTATTATTTTAATTAGCTTAATGTCTTTGGCAGGGAAATGCTTATGGAACAATACAGGAATAGGATGTGGATAAAATATAGGGAAATAGCACCTCAGCATCATTGAATTAGCCCATCAGTTGAAATAATTGCTGGTGTTATGTATGTTTGACAAAAAGCTTGCAGCAGCACTGCTACGTTAGTTATCATCCTAGATCTATATTCTTTACATCTCTAACATGACAAATAATTACTTTAGAAAAAGAAAAGTCTGGATTTTTTTTTTTTAAAATCACTTATAACCAAAGGAATTATCAAGCAGGATAATTGCAAGAAAGATTTAAAATGAGCATAAAAAGACCATTGCAAAATGCTATCATTTTAGTGGTAATGCTTTACTTAAAAATGGAGAATAATTTAATCTTTGTGATGTACTTAAAGAACTTTTTATCTAATATATTAGACGTATTACCTGCAATTATTAGACTCATGTAGATACAGATTCTGTGACATGGGTCTTGCTGAGAAGCTCATGGAGATCCATTTTGCACCTCAAATGAACATAATTTTTCTTATAGTGCAGTAGTCAAGGGTTTATCATGTGATGGAACAGACTGTCTGAAACGGTCCCTTCTCTGTATTGACTGCAGCAATGCCTTTTCATTGGCCTATACAGGGACTTAGAAAGAAAACACTGTCATTTCTCCTGGAAAGGTGTGTAAAGCCCATGGCATGGCAGAGTGGGAAATGCTTTGTTTCATTCAGGACCAGTGACTGGTGCTGGGCTGCACTTGCTCACAACCTGGAGCTTTCTGCTTGGGTGCAGATGGGAGCAAATGACTGATGTGGCCTTCTATAAGTCCCCTTGACGGGAAGGAGTAAGAAAAATCATAGATATACTCCACTGTTAGGAAATAATTTTTAGACCCATGCTACTCTGCAGGGTTTTTTGGTACTTTTTCACCCTCACATTAGTGTATAAGCCAATTCCAGGCATCATGACTTTTTGGTCAGTGGAAGGAAATATACTTAAAAACACGTTTGGGAAAATGATCGCACTCACTTATCCTCCTTTTCACTTTCCAGCATTTAATTTGATTTGTAATTCTTATTTAAAGAACAATAAAGATTAGAGTCTTCATACATTGAAAAAAAAATCATAAATTTGCAGGTAAAATCATTTCAGGAAGATAGAAGCTATACAGTAGATATATTAAACTTATTGTCAGTAGGATTCAGTCTGTAAGACCTTCACATCCACACAAACAACACTGGTAAGAGAGTAGAGAAATAACATTTTATTCAGTGCCCTAGTATTCACCTAATGAAAAGCTACAAATGCTAGAAATTTTATTGCAAGATTGCATAATTAACCTTTTTGCTTCTAGTCTTAGAATCACTAATAGTTCATGGCAAGTGTGTGTGTGTAAAAAATTGATAAATTGTGGATGGTTTTTTCAATACAAGTTGATCTCAATGCTGTCCTAGCCAAGCGTAACTTTTTTTTCAGTATAATATTGCATAAGATGTTATAGTATTACATAACCAAGTGCCATTTTTCAAGTGGCATTTCACTGGTTCTACATGGAGCACAAACAAAATTTGCCAGGCTAAATAACAGCAAAATCAGAATTAGTTTAAAGCCCATTAAGATACTGTTCTTTTCTATATCATTTTCATCCTCCGTACACTGTGAATTTCCTTGGTACTTTCTGTAACTTAACATATTGAATGTGACAGTTTCTGATTATACCAACTCCTCTTTTTCTCTTCCTTGATAAATTCAACTTAGGTCAAACTGTAAGAGGTTTATTATACTAATGAAAATGCAGCAACATTACCTCGTTACACTAGAATTTATGGGCAAAAATTAAAAGAAACACTTGGAGGGCTATTTAAGATAGATATAAATATATCTACCATGATTAAAGGTAAGTAATTTAATTTAACAAAAACTGTTAAATAAACAGCATGTTGTAATAGGTAACAGAGTTCTGATGCCAATAAGTGAGGCTGCCAAAAGCTTTCAATCATAAGCCTCTGTTTTCAGTTGCTGATAGCTCTGCCAAATGTAAAGCATTGTGGCTCTAATACACTGTGCTGATTATATCCCTCAGATATTTTGTTAAAGTTTTGACTAAAATCAGCTGTTTCTTAAGAAACCTTAAGAATACAACATGTGTCCTCCTTGGCATTACTCCTGCCGTGTAGGAAGGATGAACAGGAGAAAGGAAATGGCCAGACGAAACAGGAGCGAAAAGGACTGTGATAAAGAAAGGTGTTAAGGGTAAGAATATAGATAGAGATAAAACAAACGTTCCCAAGGAAGAGTCAAGAAATTGAACAGCAGCAGGGATGATAGTGGCAGTTATGCTAAGGGAAATAATGCAGGCTTGCTTGGGGTTAAGAGAAAGAAGAAAAGATGTAGGGCAGGAGGAGGTAGACAGGAGTCCGCTGAGGAACCAGGAGTTTGAGTGCTACAGGAGGAAAGAACCTACACAAAAGGCCAGGCTAGGAGAAAGACTCACAAGGAACTTGATACAGAAGTATTTGAAACCCTCAGAATATGCTTGGTTATATTTAAGATACAGAAGTTAATTCATGAATGTCTGCTTTCCGTTATTTAGAAAGTAGCAGAAAAATTTAAGTATGCCTTCATTCCCTGAAATGGGACCAGCTGGAGGCTAACTGCATTATCACTGTTGTCATTGGTTCAAGTACTTGAAGAAACCTCAGCATGACTATCCTTGCTGAACTCCCAAAGGGACCAGCATCTTTCAGCAGCTTTATATAGTTATTTTTTTTTGTAAAGTCTTTTATTACACTAGCTCTGAACTCTGCCAAAGAAACACTAAGGCTGCAACTGAAGATCCCAGAAATTATGAAACACCTGAATTAAGGTTACTCAGGCAACCTGAATTGTCACCCCAGGCATATATTCATTTTGATCCAGTCTTTCACTCCACCACCATCACATGCTTTTTTTCCATTCTACATCTCCATTCACCTCTGGATGTTTACAGGGCAAGAGGCCTTCTCTTTTGTCCTTTCCATATTCTTCCTCAGGACTGGAAATCCATGTCCACTTCATGGGGAGGGGGGAGAATAAAAGACTTCCAGCTGTTTTTCAGTAAATGAGTTTTCATAGTGAGCCTTTTTCTTGCTCATATCTTAATACCTGTGTGTGAAAACACAATTATATGCCTATCTTGTTGCTTAATGAGTTTTGATAAATGTCGTTGATCAAGTATAGCATTATGCCTTGTTTTTTTGCCACAGAATATTTTAAAAAATAAACTATTCTGTAAGGTAGTACCAGGTAAATTTAGTAATAAATGATTGTATCTCTATTACTATGTTACTAAGGTAATTCAAAAAAGAATTATATGCAACTGTATATGTAAATGCAACACTACACAGATCCTAAGCATTTCACAGACTTCATCAAAGACATAAATCACCAAAGCACCGAAAACACATTATATGAACCTGTTTTAATCTCTATTATACTCTGCATGTTTTTCAGTCCTCTTTCAGAGAACCAGGTCATTCACAACAATGTGAGATGTTGTTGATTATTTAGCTGCATCTGCTGGTCCATGTCTGGTAAGAACACGATAAAGAGCTGTGTAGTGGAAAGCATGAGGTGTGTGAAGATGCAGGAAGTGTTCCCTCAGAGAGCTGTGTTTCTGCACAGAAAATCTTTGTGAAAGCCTGCAGAGGTTTTGCTTGTTAGTTGAAGCAGTCCCAAGCCTTTTTTTCTAGAGACATCAACTAACAGGCGTTGGAATGTTTCACTGAGACATTCCCATTGCACTTTAGTGGAAAAGATGTTTTGCAAGAAAATCCTTCTCCGAGTAACTTGAACCATTAACGTCTTAGCAGGGATTGTAATGGTGTCTGTTCCCAGACATGGCAAGTATTTGATCAGAAAACATTCTCTATATTATGTTAAAACTGTCATCCTAGAATGCCACCCATTGTAGAAATCAGTGTCCTTGCCAAAAATCAAAGAGTTTCAGCAAAAATCAGGTTTTAGCAAAATCTGCATACATGCTACCATCATCCACATTAAAACAATTGAAGTTTATATTAATTCATAGTTAAGTAACCCTTTTAATAGCTTCTTAAATGGTAGAATTGTGGTGGCTGTGACAGTAAAAGAATACAGACGTGACAACATTTCATATAAGCAATAGTTGCAGTCTGTCTTCTTGACATCAACTTGTGCCTTTCCTAGTTTTAGTATGCATACAAAAATAGCATATTTTTCCTACCTCATTAGCACAACTGTATAAAACCCTGAAAATGAAAACAATACTGGCATACTTTTTTTTTAAGAGTTGAACTCATATGAAGGGAAAATATTTATAAATTTAATACAGCTCTGCCTAGACTTTCTATGTTGTATGTACTAAACCAGCATGAGCTCATATTAAATACCTTCAAACCAGAGCCAGATCAGAACTAATTCCCATTTATCACATTACTAACTGAATTGTTTGAACCTCTCATGGAAGGGCAGATTTTTTGAGTAGTATTAGCTTCTGAAATCTTTCTGTTGTGATGTTTAACTCATCTGCTTTTGCTGTTTCACTAAAATGATAAAGTGTGATGCATGCAATGCAAAGTAATAAGGTTGTGGAGTGCCTTCAGAAATACCTGGAAAGAAGCAGAAGAGTTCATGGAATTCTTGAATAGCTCAAGAAGACTATAAATTATTCCTGCATATTTATTTTTTTAAAAACTTTGTTGTCAATGTTATTGCAAATGCAGGTGCATTGCAGATTTGCTAAAAAAAAAAAAAAGCCCTTCATGTTGATCAGACAGGACAAGTGCCAGGTGTTGACTCAGCTCAAAAACAGCACTACAGATCTCTCCACAACTAAGTCTGTAGTCACTACCCTCCAAAGAGTAGCTTATTCTTCTTGGAGTAAGACTGTTTCAATTCTCCAGGAGAGGATGAAGTTCAGGTCAAGACAGCAGGCTCCTGGGCATACCGAGGAATTTAATATAGTTTGGCCCACTAGAAATAACGCTTGAATGAGACAGACCTCTGAAGGTGTAGAACTAGGGAAAACCCTGAAACTTATCCTGAGATTGTTAATGGATGAGATTCATCTAAGTGGTATTTATATTGAGAAGAGTTCACAGGTATCTGGACCTAAAATGTTCCTTTTGCTTGTGAGCCTGAACAGATGTATTCTTCACATTTACAAAAGAATCTCACACACTGCAAGAGAAGGAAACACCTGCTTTGTTGAGGTGAGGTCCATTTAAAAATTGCTAGGTAAAGAATTTACAGAGTTGTTGTAAAGATCAAGAGTGACTTTTGGAAATTATAAATAAATGACAAAAAGAACAGAAAAACTAGTCAAATGTTAAATAAGGTCCCCCACCTTATTTCTCTGGAAGTAAAGAACAATCAATTCCAAAAGCTTCATGAATCATAAAACTTAAAAAATATTCTGTAAACCATTTTTGGATGGAAGAAGCATGCCAGATTTCATGAAATGTTCTGGAATTCATTACCTTTCATAATGATGTCAGATGCTGTTTTGCTGTGATTCTCAGATAGACATATAGGAAGGATTTCTGAAAAAAAAAAAAAAACAAAACTCCCCTCTCTTGGTTAATAGCAGATTGTTTGTGCTGCCTTAGGACTGCTTTTCTGCTAACTAATCAGAATTAAGATGGAAATGCGTAGTGGCTCAGATAGAAAGGGAGAAGGAGTGAGCTGGGAAATGGACAGGAATAATCAGGAGGCAGAGAAAGATAATTAACGAATAATTATTTGCCCCCACTTGAACAATTATATTTCTTGAAACTATATTTCCTGAAGTAATTGGATAATTTATATCCAGTAATTTATATCCAATTAGTAAGTCTTGTGCATAAAATGAGAAAATTATTTTGGATGAGTGGAAACTGATTGTTTTGAAATAAATATTCGAGAGATATAGCTATTGCTGAAAATCAGTTAGTGTGATTTTCTAAAGATTTAGCAAAGAAGTTGCTAGTAAAGATATATTGTCTCTCTGATTTCCCTAAATGTTTCTTAAAAAATAGCATGAAAATTACTGCATATAAATAATGCTTTGTGTTCCTTAGAAGTCATGATTCATTTTTCTGAAGAAGCCAGTACAGGAAACTCAAATTGTAGTTAGATGTCAAAAAAAAAAGACAGTTAAGGCAGTAATGATATTATCCTCTCTTTTACAGAGCTGAGAACAAATGAAAAGTCCATTTTAGCAAGCCAGGAAGAAACACGTGGGTTTTTTTGTATGTTGAACTCTTCAAAGGCATATATGATAACTGAGTACTTAGGAGCATAGGACAGTCATAAAAAGATATATACTTCTATATGTATAGAAGTGCATAAAATATATCAAAGTATATAAAAGATATATACTTCTTATGTATATAATACTTCTGTATTGAGAAGAATTTTCTGTAACTGACATTTCTGCTAAAGATTTAGTAATAAATTGTAGTGGTATTTTAAGTATTATTTGGTTTAAATTGGCAGGAGATATGGTAAAGGGTGTGACAAGGTAGAATTATTTCTATTTGATAGGAAAAAAATACAGACATTACAAAATAGTTCAGTTTGATTATACAGGGCATCTCTAACTTTGACGTTTACTGAAATCCATCTCATGCAATCTGTACAATCTTAAACTGATAAATGCAGAATGCAAACTTCCATCTGTTGGTGTACTAGAAATAAGCATATATAACCATCCAGACATTCAGTGCTTGTGTACCCAAACCAAATTTTCTGAAGCCTGCTATGGATTCCTGTAATGGAGCAGTGTCTGAGCATTGCCACATAGAGCAGAGTTTTGGCAAAGTAAGATGCATATGAATGATGATGAATGTCCTGAGATTAGGTTTTGACCTGTTGCATGACCCCAGTTTAAAACTGTATAAAAGAGCTCCACATCTTTGTTGAAGCCATTTGAAGGTTTCTTGTTTACAATAAGCGCTGACATCACTTCTTTCTGGTGTTAATGCAAAATTTCATCTCACATTTGAACTACAGAATTAACTGAGAGATGTCAAAGCTACTTGAAAAGTCTCTTTTTGTAGCAGAGATTTCCGCCATTAGGATTTTCATAAGCAGTCAAAGTCAATTAAATGCTTAGGATAGAAATAACAAAATAAACTAGAAAAAGAGTGTAAAGGTGTTTAGAACATACCTTCCATAGGGAGAGGATAATGCCAATCAGTGGCAATTGCTTCCTCTGCCCCTCTAGGAAGGAGAAAATTAGCATCACTAAGACGAACACCTTACCTAGATTTTTACAAATTTTGAGCATCCTGTCAGCAGCCTGTATTTTTAATTTAAAAGACTTAATAAATGCTGATTTTTTAATTTATTTTTTTTCAAGACAGCAGGCTGACTCTTGCCCTGTGCTAGAAGAGGCTGCAGCTTCCTGCTGTAGGAGTGGTTACAAACATCCAGACTTTCAGAGAGATTAAGTAACCTCTCTTCCATTGTAGCATCTCATTTTTTTAGCACATAAATATGCATGAAGATAGAAGCAAAATTAACTGTGTCATTAAAACAATTAATTGAAACTACATGCCAAATAAAGAGAGTAATTCCTTTGTGGTTACAGGGAAAACTAGGTCACTTCGGCCAACAGATTCAGTTTTCATTTCTTACCCAATTAAAAAATACTTTGTTGAGAGTAGCTGTTACTTGCAGATTAGCAATCTAACATCATGTGTCTTTCAATTAATTAATTATGAAAGATATTTCTATTCCAGCTCCTATAACATAAGGATAAATATCAGCTTCAGTGATGTAATAATGAGCAATGCCAGAACATGTATTGATTCATTACATTCATGTAATGACTTGGAAATATTTGATACTCTTAAAGTATTAAGAGTGTTCTACCATCCATCCATCCATACTTACTCAAATTTCTAATATTTTTTGAAGGAAAGGAGCTTAAAACTTGCAATAAATATTTTTATAAGCTTTAATAAGAAGCTGAGTATCTTTTCAAGGTTAAATATGACTGGCTAGATTATAGAATGGAAAATATTATTTTTAATTTTATATTAATTTAAGAAAAGATTACTTAAACTCTATGGGTTATCTCATATGCAATTTACAATTAAAACTGTCGATGGTGCTACCATACAGATATTTTTACATTTCTTGTGTGTGTCTTGAAGAAATGCCTTTAACTGAATGAGTGAAAAATGATCATGTTATAAATAAAATTATTTGATATTTACAGTGACTTTATTTTTCACTTCCAATATGTGTGGTTTTAGTGAGAGTGCTTTGTTATTAACACATTAATTATATTTTGTCCATATACCCTTATATATGCATTATGTCCTGTTAAAATTAGGCTATCATAATTTATATTTTATTGGCATAAAGCACCAATACTTAATTGAATTGACTATAAATTCATAACAGTACTAGAGCAATGACAGAATTTTTTTTTTTTAATAAAAATGAAAGGAGGTTTTTATGTGGGGGGTTTTATTGTTTTCTTAATTTCACTACTGAATAGAGTGGGGAAAAATTCTTCATTTACAAAAGTGGGTTGTTGGAAAAAAGATTCTATGAAATGAGTAAGTAAATAATAAAGAAAACTCCATAAATTAAAATACCTATATAAGAGTTTCTTGGACAAATATAATTGGATCAAAACAAATTTTATAATGATTTTACAATTTTTTTTTTCTACTGGCTGCTTAAAAAGTTTAGCTTCAAATGTGTCTCTTTTGGTAATTCTTCCAGTTATTGTTATCTGTTTTTCTTCTCCTTATTTCTTGTGTATAAATTTGCAGGGCTAGTTTTTCCCTTGCTAGAATTTTTTACAAACTTTCTTAGTTTTACACATTCTGTAAGTCCTAAGGAGTTGGATAGATTTCATTCTTACTTTATAAAAATAAATAATGGATAAGGATTATGTTTTAATCCCTTATTTGTAAAATATAAAAGAAAGAGTAGAAGTGAGGAAATAAGTCAAGAGGCAGCAACAGTTGCCTACCCCTGTCAGATAGTTTTCCCTCAAGAGTGGGACTGTCATGAGGAATCTAGCCTTAAAATAGTACTTGATATTTCCCCATTACTTTTCCCAGAAATATTTCAAAAGCCACATACCTAGATGATTTCACCAGCCATAGAAGTATAATGAAATGTAAGTATATTTATTTACAAATGCTATACTGAACTAGCATATCTAAATAAACAGTCTGAGTTAACTATGAAAAAAAAAAGTCTGTAATAATAAGAAAAGGTACCACAAGCAGTTGAAACTGGAAAAAGATGACTCACTGTAGGCCAAGTGCTAACACCAGGATTCCAATTTACATAGGAAGACATGGTTTAAAAATTATGAAATCTTCAGAAGCAGTTAAGCAGTGGTTATTTCAGTAGTGCTGACAGTCTTGATGAAAGTTGCTCTTAGCT
>NW_008614540.1:0-6722 GCF_000691845.1 Merops nubicus | reverse complement strand
CTTTCCCTGAAGCCAAGATGTCAAAAGGTGATTGTATTTTGTCTTTTTGTTTCTTTTAATCGGCATCATATGTGTGTATTCATAAATATATACAATTTAAAATTAATCTGTGTGAAACAAAATTTGATCTTCATAATTATATTTATGGCTAAACTCCATTTAATTTACTTACATTTTTTTATTTAAATGAAAAACAGATATTACTAATTTAATGACATAGAAAACTAGAATAAAACAAACATTCAGTACATCTGGTTTCATTCCTTACAACAGCAAAAAATCTCAGAATTCACAATTTTTTACTCATAACCTTAATGTCTTTCTTCAATGAAACTTTTCTATATCTTCACTGGTTTGGATTTAGCTAAAAAATAAGATGAAAGAAAATATTTTCCATTTAGACTCATTCATTTGAATCTGAAGATCAAATAGTCTAATAAAAATACAGGAAATTTTTTTATATGTATATATATACGCCTTTGAAAAGAAACCAAGGCAAACAAACAAAAATGATCAGAGAGAATGGAGTCTATTACCACCCAAAAAGGCCAAGAAAGGAGCTCAGAAAATCACTGGGTTCAAGCTGGTTTTCAGAGAGGAGCTCAGACCAGGCTGCTGAGGGCTGTGCCAAGCTGGGGCTCAGAAAACTCTGAGTATGGCCCCACCACAGCCCCGAGCTGTGCCCAGGGCAGAGGGGGAAGCATTAGGATCAGTTCTCCTGCCTTTGCTGTGAGGAGAGAGTGTCTGGAGACAGGAGCCCTGAGCTGCTTCTCAGTTTGGCTCCTCACACATCATGGGACCAGACCCTGCAAGTGTTTTGTGACAAAAATGCAGGACTTAGTGGAAACAATTGCCTCATTCTTCAGATTCAGTATAAAACTAGCAAAAAATCTTGACTTAAACATTCTACTCCCATCTAGAGTAATGGCCAACAGCTGTTTTCAAGGGCAGTATCTCCTGTTTTTCTCTAACAGAAACAATATCATTCCTATGCAAAGGAATTATATTGTTGCACATTAGGACTAGAACTGCAAGGCTAAATACATTAGATTAAAAAGCTAATTGAATTGAAATTTATGACCTGGTGTTCATTTAAGCAATGACTTTTAAAACACTTTCCATTGCATCTCTAGTGTATAGACTAAAATTCCACCAAGTATTTGTGCTGGGTTTTTCACAGAAGTATATAAAGTGATCAACTTTATCAAGTAAAGGGAAAACTTATCCAGTTTGTTATTAATTAAAAGGACAAGCTTAGTTATGAAATTTCACTTTATTCTGTGAATAAGCAAACTGTTGAGTTTTTGCCCTCTTAGCATTAATTTAGCCATGTTATTTAAATTCCTGTATAATTATAAACCACGTTTTGTCAATAAAAGAAAGATTCAGGTCATTAAGTTTTAATTAATAACACAGACTGATTAGCAATGGGTGAATACCATCAAAGTGGCTTCTTCAATCTACTTAACATTTATCAGACACTATTATTTTTATGTAGAGAAATCCAGTGCAGTTAAGCAATAAAACTCGAGCAATACGACATCTTTGTCATACTATTTAAAAGTATGGATGCTCAACAATTATCTAGCATTTGCTTACTGAAAATTTTCACAGATGTAGTTATGATCCATTGTGACTCAACTTAAACATAAAACAGCAATGAAGGCAATTTACTTCAATAGTATCTAATGAACAACGAAATAAAGCTATGTAATAAAGGATCAAAATAAGGAAAGCTTAAGTGATAGACAACAAAAAGTTCCTGTGATTTTTGCATAGAGTTACACTAAATTATATTATATTCATAGAGCTATATATCTGTGAGAAAATTTGGTTCCAAACATACAAAACCATTTTGGTATTTTGATAGTTTGATAGTTTTATGCACAAAACTGTCTTCATGTACTGAACTTTGTACATGTAGCTATACTGACCATGAGGACTGTGTGTGCTTATTTTTCAAGAGCATTCTCGTTGCTGTTTAGAAGTTTGTCACCAATTAATGTGGTTAAAATTCACCTTAAAAACTGCAAAGACACAACCTATACTCCTACTATTGCAGCTTTTCAGTGTCAATAGATGTAAGATTCCTATGGGGGAGATCAAAACATTGTTGAAGAAGAAATCCATGTAACATCCCTCATGTGTATCTGAAATTATTGTTTATTATAGTTCTCAATCTGACAAATTTTAGTTGTGAAGATTCTTTCTTTATATTACCAGTCTCTTACATTATTACACTATAACTTATATTCTTCTAATTTTTGGTGGTAGTGTCTGTTGTATAAAATCTTTGCTCTTAGAGCATTTGTGGAAGCTATTTACTGCCTACTAGAGAGGTTATATAATTTTACAGCTAGCTAAAAACAATAAAAGTCACCTTTATTTTGTGTCTTTCTTTAAACCCTAATGTGCTCGTGTGCTGAGAATAAAGTAGTCTGTTAAATTTATGAGAAGTCTGTTTATAGGGAAACAAGGCTTTACAGAATACTTAGTTTGGTGAGCAATTAACATTTTTGGCTTAAAGTCAGATAAATTGAGTATTTCAATAAACTAACATTTAATAGTTCAGTTCTGGAGTTTTAATGTAGAGAAGGGAAAACAACTATCATGGTAAGGAATATGGTTTGATTTTCAAAAACTTGTATATGTTTTGAAACTATTAAAATTCAGACCATGAGTAAGAATACACCTGTCCTTTTATAGTTATCTCCCCTACATCACCATATAGCATGCTACAACTACCAAAATAATCTGAGTTCTCATTTAGGGTTATGATTGAAAAATGTTGGATTCAATGATTAGGAATTCACAACTTGTAGCTATTTGAGATTTCTTGGAAATTGAAATAAAATCTGCAGGGAAAAAAAAAATCTCTGGAAGTAATTTCCTTGCCATTTAACTGATGTTGTAATGTACAAAAGGAAAAATACACAAAATAACTTTATAAAGTTTACAACTTAAACTTTATAAGGGTTCTGTCTTATATTTTATTGCAAGCAGTCACATATCACTTTTTATTATTGGTTGTTTATGGTTCCACTTCGTCAGCCTCCAGACCCAGCTGCCAAAACTTTCAGAATTATTCCGCTAAGACACTTAGCATAAGATATGGAAAAAAAAAAAAGAAAAAAAAAAAAAAAAATCCTGATGGTTGATGTTTTCAAAATCCCTAAGGCTGGGTCTGTGCAAGAATTGTATGAACAGCTCTTAGCTCAGTGCCCCTGTGAGGCTTTGTACAGGTACTTTCTGGTGCACTGGTGTGTCGAGAAGAAACCTGCCCATGTGGGCTACACCACGCTGAGCCGTTGTGCAATTGCTGAGGTCCATGAGCAGGACACTTAAAATTTAGCCAAGTGCTGAAGGTCTGTGGCTTGCCATGTAGACATTGACTAAGTGTCTGATGCAAGATCCATAGTGCAAAGCCATAATGCACTGAGTAAATGTTCCCTAGGCAGTGTTTGGGAAGACTTAAACACAAGGTTGAATGCAGCCAAAGAGATAATTGAGCAGCACAGTCTCTTCCCCAGTATAGGACACTTTATGTCAATAGTTGAGAGATGCAGGTCTTTCAGTTCCTCCTGGTTAGGTGCTTCAAAGAGGGACGAACACATGAAAACCAGTCCAGAGTAACACTCCCTGCTCTGTGTGGCTTCCCACTGGGGAAGACACTAAGACAGAGAAATCTGTGTTATAGATCATTTCTCTCCTAGGCCTCATTCAGAACTGTAGGTAGGCACTCTCTGAGTTCAGGCACTACAGCTTAGAAAAAAATACTGCTAATATATATTGTTTAACAACTTTTGGCACAAAATACTGACCTAGAATCATTGATTCTTAATTCTAAAGAAAAAAAAAGTCTGCTAATCTTTCAAGCAATATGATAATGTGTTCTAGATACAGAAGGCAAGATTAAAAAGCAATTCAACAGTATCTTTAAGAGAAATATAAACTCCAGACTTTAATATTTAATGCATAACAACATTCACCACTGTTAATACAGCAATGATAATGAACTACAATAAAATATATTATTTTTTTTCCCCTGTACTGACAGACCTTTACAAGACAGGCTGCAATCTCTCTCCCTTTTATTCACCTTTGTAGCATGACATGTCATATATATCAACTCTATTTAGAGAGATAATTTGCCACAAAATTTTTGCAATATGAAAGGTTACTTATTCACGAAAAGTCAAGCAATAAAGCAGAAAATGTCTGAATGGGTATTTTCTTTATTTTTCGTGGTGTATAATGTCATATTGTCTTCAGTACAGGAAAAAGTAAATGCTGTTAGAAGCAGTAAAACTCATTTCTTCGTATTATTGTAATACTGACCTTGGCATTTTGTAAAACAGCCCCCTGTTTAAAAATAAAAAAATGAGCAAAATAAATGAACTGTTCATATTAGGAAACAAATGCTTAAGAGATACTTAGGGACTAGTAAAGAGGACTCCAATTTCCTGTGCTTTCTGTCCTCTAAATGGAGTTTTGAAATATAACATCATACACAGCCACTGGGAATTTCACATCCATAGAACTCTCTACCTTTTTCCAAGCAGCAGAAATAAATCTTGGAGATTTTACAGCAAAGATGTTAAAAACCTGAGACCTCCTAGTAAACATCTGAACCATTACAAGCCATGTCAATATGTAGGAAAACAAGAAAAATAGAAAATAATTTAAATATCAATAAAAACACTTTAAAAAAAAAAATCTAAATACAGTATTATATAGCAAAAAAAAATCCGAAAACCTGAAATACGTTCTTACAGGAAAGTACACTACATTTTCCTGATACTTACAACGCTTTGAATGAATAAAGGACAGGATGTAGTCTTAAGCAGTGAGTTGTCCTTATGTCATGGGCATATATCAAATGAATTAGAGGACTTATGTCAACCAGAAAAAAAAAAATCAAACCAGTGTGAGTGCAGAAGGGTACATTTTGTCCTCTTGTCCTCGGGTGTAATTGCAGAGGTCAAAAAAATGATAAGGGAAACATGTGCAAGTCCGATAGACATCAGAAGGCTGGTGAGGGGGTTTTGTCTTTTTGTTTGTTTGTTTTGTTTTGTTTTAATGGGAATTCCACATTTTCAGGGTAACAAGAAACTTATTTCATAGTTGGTCTATCTGAGAAAATTTGTAGCAGCTATGTATTTCACATATTTTTTGCTAGCCTTCAGCACTTCACCCTATAAAAGGGGAGAAATCTTTCAGGGAAGAAAGTCTTCAGGAAACTGAATATGCAGTTACACAAAAAGCAGACATTTAGTCAAACTAAAGGTGATCTTCACCTTGCAGATGAAAACACTCAAGTCAAGATGTCCACATATAGGATTGAATTTACTTGCCTGAACATAGGCATCCTGCTCACGGCAAGTACGGCACTATGAAAGAGCTGCCCCTTTCTGGAACAGGTCTAGGATAAAGGAGGGATGTTCCAGATTGTCTCCTAGGGCACTGCATACCTATGTTTGAGCAACTCAATCTTTCACTAGATGTCTACGTAAAAAACACTTGTCTATACCATTATTATACCTAATGGTAATGAAATCATTGACAAAATCTAGGTCTGTTTTAAGGTGATATGAATATATCTGCAAACTCTGCTGTCTGTGTATAGTGGGCACTTAGATACCTAGCACATAAACAAGCACCTACATACTTAATTTAAGTGTCTTAATTTGTGAGCTGAATCCTACCGTCTATCTATGGAGATTCGTAGAAAGTATTGATAATATCATAATGTGAAATTCAGTGACACAGATAAAAAAGGACATAACATATTCCTAAATTAACCAATTCCATATCTAAAAGAAATATCCTTCAACTTAATAGAGGCTCAGTGGCTTGATTTTATTAACTGTATGTGAAATTCAGATGTTTGTGGGCTTCATTTGGATTAGAAAAATCAAAGAGGAAATAATTACATCAAGTTCAACATAATATATTTTATATAAGTGTGAACTCAAATCCAAATCTAAATGATGCCTCATTTTTTATGTGAGGTTAGATAAGGATGCAAGGGTTCTTATTTAATATTATAAACTTTTCTGAATGATCAGTTTTATCAATAGCTCCTTGTAAGTGGAAAACATTGGAAGAATGTGGTGGTGCTTATAAAAAATGATGTCAAGATGTTTCTGAGATTTAAGAAAAACACCACAAGAGACACCAGTCAACTGGTTGGAAAATTTGATTTCACATGAAATACAAGAGAATTAAGAGAATGTTTCAGAGCTGCCCAGTTCAGACTCTCATTTTCCATTCCAGATATCTTGCAAGCAGGCACAGTTCTGGGCCATCTTATGTCACAGGTCAGACTGAAGAGTAAATGACTAATTCTTACTTAGGTCTCAGGTATACACCAGATTTCTGCTTTAATCACTTTGGAAGATAAAGCATGATCCAGCGTGAATATACCTGTGCAAGAAAAATACCACTAGCTAAATTGAAACAAAATCTTTTTTTCATAGAAAGGCAAAATACAATTGATACAAAATTAAGTCAACAAGAAGAATTGGTCACTGCAGCTTAATTTTGAATTAATAAAACCTCTTTTTTTGGTGGATATACATTTCCCCTCTTCTTTTGGAAGATGTTGTACTTCATAAAAGTACTCTAATTTTCACCGGATTCACATTTGTAAGAAGGCTGAGGGTAGTAGCCTTGAATATCACAAATAAAAATTTATATTTTTATTTATTTTTATATTGTAT
>NW_008614539.1:0-9352 GCF_000691845.1 Merops nubicus | reverse complement strand
TGTTGAGGACCTCAGCCTTCTCCTCATTGGTAAGAGTACATTCTCTTACCAATTTTCAGATGAGGAGGAAACACCTATGTGCATTTTACAGGAAGACATATATTATCTTTAAATAAAATTAACACATTGGTAGATAGTTTGTTCAGCTCTGTTATCTATGAAACTGTAAGTAATAAGATGATATATGGTATCTATGTAACTGAATGCCAGTACAATAACATTTTCATATCTTGTAGTCTTTGTCTATATTTTTGAAACAAATATTAGCCGCATTTTGGAATGTTATAAATGGCCTACTGCTTGCCCACAGACTTTAAGTGGTCTAACCTAAAAATTGGCATAATAGAAAGCAATACCAGAACACAGTCTTTTTACATGCTAGTCTTCCTAGAAGTTTTAGGCATTCTCAAATGTCAGTTTGCTTTGGCATTGGTGTTAGGAGAAATACACTTTCAGCAATTACTTGAAAAATAAAAACTGAGCAACACTGTTTAAGAAAGGAAGCCTTTTGAGAAAGGGGTCATTCACATACTTAAATTACACTGGAACTTTCTGATCCATTAGATGTCCCATCAAAAAGCCATAGTACATGGACCAGAACAGAATAAAAAATTTACCTTGTCCACCTCTGGTTTTCAAAGACAAACCTAGCTATGACTGAATTTATTTTTTTCTAATACAATTTAAGATATTTCAATACTGCTTATTGCACCTCTTTCAATGAGCTTATTCCAATGCTCACTCATTTTAGAATACTTTTTTCTGATGTTTAATTTGTGACAATTAAGCTCATTATTTTTTCTTATATACAAACGTCAACAAGCAACAGTTTGTTGCTTTCCTCTCTAGAATAAACTTTTAAAGGTTTTTAAAGTATTTAAAATACTTAGGGTATTTTATCAGTCTTCTCTTCTACAGGCAAAAGAAACAAAGTTTTCAGTTTTCTCCCCCGTGTAGACCTCCCACAACTCTTATTCTTACATGTATATTATCATTTGTTCCAAATGGTCCATCAAATTACTTCAGACTGAATTACTTTAATTTAAAGAGCATATGAATTTTCAGCTGAAGAGCTTGATTAATAGTATTGATCAGTATAACCTGGAAAAATATTTCCTTGCCTGTAGGCTCCAACATTTTTTGGACAGATCCTCATACAAAACTCCACAGTGCTGACATCATATCAGCAGAAATAGTATGGTCAACAGGACCAAGTAAGTGATTGTCCCTCTCTGCTTGGCACTGGTGAGGGTGCACCTTGAGTACTGTGTTCAGTTTTGGGCCCCTCACTACAAGAAAGACATTGAGATGCTGGAGCATGTGCAAAGAAGGGCAACGAAGCTGGTGAAGGGTTGGTGCATGAAGGGAAATGATAAATTTAGCATGAGATAAATCCCCTTGCTTCCTAGACAGCCCTCAGAGATCAGAGGGGCTAGAGGTGGCTGAACTTACCTCTTTATAGGTACACCAATTATGGCTGTGACTCTAGGTCCGGCACCAGATGCACAAACAGCCTCTCTGCTGTAGATCCAGTTGCATTCAAAAGAAGCAGTTGGATGTACAAACAGCATGGTTTATTCTCATGCAACATACAGAGATTCTTTAAGATAGCCTACAATAAATGCACTAAGCTAGACTAGCTATATAGCCCTAAAATGCAATTGCAATTACAATAATAATCGCTTGGAGAAATACACACTCAGTGTAGCTGAGGCTCCAAATCTTACCAAAAGGGAGAATGAAACCTGTCAGTCTGTCCCTTCAACTTGATGTGAAATTCTTGTCCCACACATTTGGCCCAAAAAGGAATAATATTTATACATTGTTCATTACTATTGTGCAAAAGTGTGGTAGTGAGACTGTGGTCAAACAATTGTTCCATGTGGTCAGCACAAAACTTCCTTGGTCATTTCTGCAAGAAGCAGATAACTGCTGTGAAATAGGTGGGAGAATGGGATAAGCAACCTCCACTGAATTCCGCTTTTCCTCCTCAGTTACATGGGAAAACAGCCCACTGCATCTTCACCCAGCCTCTGTGTCTGCTTTGTCATCAGACGTTTGTCAGCAGTGACAATCTTTGCAGTTTTCACTTCTTTTGTCCTTCCTGTTTCCAGGAAAGGTCTAGAGCACAAGTCTTACAAGGATTGGCTGAGATAACTGGGATTGTTTAGCCTGGAGAAAAGGAGGCTCAGGGGAGACCATCGTGCTCTTGACAGCTACCTGAAAGGAAGTTGGTGGTTGGGCTGGAGGTGGGGGTTGGTCTGTTCTTCCAACTGACAAGTGATTGGACAAAAGGAAATGGCCTTAAGTTGTGCCAGGGGAGGTTTAGGTTGGATATTAGGAAAAATTTCTTCACCAAAAGGATTGTCAGGCATTAGAACAGGCTGCTCAAGGAAGTGGTAGCGTCACCATCCCTGGAGGTATTTAAAAGATGTGTAGATGTGGCAGTTAGGGGCATGGTTCAGTGATGGACTTGGTAGTGTCAGCTTAATAGTTGGGCTTGATGATCTTCAGGGTCTTTTCCAACCTAAATGGTTCTATTTTTAAACATTACAAACATAAGATTTCATTTTTCAGGAAACTTTTTAAGCAAACTTGACATATTAGTTTCAGAGTTACTATATTGACTTGCTAAGGCATATAATTTTTACTTTATATTGTCTTTGCTTCTGTGTAGTGTCCTCGGCACATCATTTTATTACTGAACTGATAATAAAAAGTTGAGGTCATTGAAAATTGCTCATTTATCATACTAAAAAATGTAAATTCTAAAGGACATATTTTTTTTATGAAGTTAATGTTTCCCAATAAAAATAGACTCACTTTAGGATCTTGAGATCAACTGGAAAAATAATTATGAATATTTCCATTTACAGTAGATACTTCTCTTCATCAGTTTCAATTATAGTCATCTTAGGAACTTAATAATTCTAGAGTACAGTGGAAGATTTTCATCAGTATAAAGAGAAATTACTTTTGACATTGGAGACCTTCAAAGGTGAAAAAAATTTCTAAAAAGGCAGTCTTAAAAAACTCAGGTGTCTTTATCTCCATCTATTATCTTGACGTGAACTGGACATAAAAGAATGGATGGTATGCTCTGACCAGGGTCAGGGTTTGATCTGACCAGGATCAGGCAGTTGTGCTTTTTTTCTTTCTCTCTGCAACTTCTCCAAGACTAAATCATTTTTTATTGTGTTAAAAATAGCCCCATCCTTTGGATTTTAGTTGTCTGACAATTTCTATTTCTTCTCCTGCCTTATGCTACTGTGGTGTTGCTAATCCCTCTTACTGTTTGAATTTTAGGAAAGATTTCAGTGCATTCAACATTCAAGATTGGATTGCTTACAACAGTGTAACATATATTCCACTTTCACATTTAACAGAGAATTCTAGATTTTCATTTGTCTCAGCCTTCTCTATCTACCTACCTACCTATTCATTCTTCCACAATTCCCCTGCCTACAGAACTGTGTCATTTAACTAGTGCCCCACCTTCTATACTTTCAGGCATAAAAAAGTATAAAAATATACTTTTTAAAATTTTTTTTTCTATACTCTATAATTTACCCTATTAAGGCTTATTTCTTTGGTGCTGACTAAAAGAAATTATTGAAAAATAACAAAAAATTCTGACATTCTTTATGTTTTAATGCATTAATTATGTCTTCAGATCATAATCCCCTCTTTCTGCATAATTTTGCTTCATATATTAGACAAGAGAATAAACATTGCTCTGACCAAAACACTTCAGATAAATCCATGCATAGTGATGGCAGGAATATGAGGTTTTGAAGACTCAGCAGTACTCCTGACAATATCATAATTCTGTAAGAATTTATACAAAAACAATTTTATTGTCCCAAGTCAAGATTTTCTGGAAATTTGACATTTTCTTTGTTATATTCAAATTGAAATGGAATTTCTATTTTCTGTTTACATTCACCCTTTAAACAGATTCACTAGGTTTTTAAGAGAAGTAGTTTTGTAATACTGATAAAATATTGTATTGCAGCATCCTTCTGCTTAAGCTGATGAGTTTTAGAGCAAGCAATTCAGAATGAGGTTCCTTTTCCGTTTCTCTGGAATAATGGCTCATTAATTGGCAAACTTTATTTCTTCTTTTAATTGGTTAAAAACCACAAGAAATTAACTCTTAGTTAAGGAAAGCTTTGTAAATGCAACAGCAAAATGAAAATATCTCTACATCATTCGTTACCTGATACTTGTAAAACAGGAAGAGCTTACTATAATGAAAAAAAGAATGAAAGCATGTTTTCCTCAAGAATAACCGAGCCACCACCGCTTCACATGGTGACACTGCCAATAACATGGTTTGATGGAGTACGCTGATGAGTGAGCTGTATTCCTTCCTCCTGACCCATTGTCAAGGGTGATAAGGCAAACTTGCCTCAAAACTCCTACACAAGTAGAGGCTCTACAGTGGAGCTACAGGAGGATTGCATGCTCTTGCACAGGTGCAGGCTCTGAGGTGGAGATACAGAAGGGGGTGAGCCCCAGCAGAGACAGGGCCAACTAACTTTGCTCTCAACTCCAAAAGAGCACATGTGTGGATGGGGTCAAACACCAGTCAAACACTTTGTAGGGATACTTGATCAAAATTACCACCCAAGACCCCAAGAAATGCCCCTCGCTTGATTTCAAGAAGATTTTTCAAGTCTACAGTCGGTGTGTGAAAATTAGAGACCACCCAGCAACTTAGACACTTCCTCAAAAGAGGACAAAACCCTATAAAAACTCAAGACATGAAAGAATTGGCAACAACCCACCACCTTCAGACCAGAACCTCAGCTCAGGACAACAGCACTGGATCCACAGGTGGTTTATTTTCTCTTAACCTTCTCCTGTCTTTCATTTTTCTCTCCTGTCTTACTTTCTAACTCTTGTCTACTCATTTTTACTAAGATTAAGTGGTGCCACATTTTTAACCTTAGATTGCAAGTAGGGAAAAGGGGGCTCAACCACATGCCTTTGACCACAACACTTATTGATGGTCATTAGGAAGAGCCAACAAATAGTTTTGTATTGTTTTCTGAGTCATTGTCTTGTCTCCACCACCTCTGTGACCCTGCCATGCAGAGGCAGCCCATTTTTGGGGGATTATAAAGATACACCTCCCTCATCACCCACTGAGTGGGACAAGACACCCATCTCCAGTGTATCTTCTTGACAGCTTTGATGGTGGATTTCCTGTGTATCACCTTCAAGTGGTGACCAATGTGCTAACTCCTACTGCCTTGCAGGACTTATGCCTTGTTTAAATTTCTCTCTTCAGCTCATAGCAAACTGCAGAGCAGTTTGCGAAATAACAGTACTGAATTTCTATAGCAATTTTAGGAGAGAGGAAAGGTAGGCAGGGATTTTCATGAAGCAGAAGGATTTAAGTTCTGCAGATTCTTTCATAGACATATGGTGCTTCATCTTCTTATCAAGTTTGGGTAACACAGGCTGCATTTATTAGTGGCTAAGACTCTGCTGTGCATATCTTTAAAATGACCCTTTTGCCTCAAGACATTCAATTGTTTCCCATTTTCCCTCTTAGTATGCCCCAGTGAGCATCAGCATTCATCACTAGAATTGTCAGACCTAACCTGGAATTTCTTCAAAACCCATTTTGTTACACACACAAAAATATACCCAAAAAAAAAAAAAGAGAGAGATAGATTTTATATAGCTTTAGTTTTCTTCGAGCTGTCCTTGATTTGTGATACAGTTGTCCTTGATTCCTTTGAGTTCTAAATGAATATGTACTATGTGAAGTGTATACCCTACTATGTACATGTAGACTGGTACAGACACTCCCATGTGCTACTTGAAAGAGAATTTCGAAAAAAAGAAAAAAATGCACTGTCCTTTCATATGGAGAATGTCATTGTACAATCCAAACTGACTTGCTTCACGTATGCAGCATGCATTTTGTTAATTAGCTTCCTTCTGTCACCTCTGAAGCAAAAAGATTTTCACAGGATCATTTTTTCCTCCTTGTAATAAGTAACATTCAATATTTGCTGGTACTGTGATAAAGTATATTTTGAAGTATTTTGATGGAGTATCAAATTAAATGTTTCAATTAGAGTTTCAGTGAGCTGTTCAGCAAAGATGTGAATGAATCCCTGTAGGCCCACCTTAGAAAGAAATCTCCCGGCCTATATTCTCCTGCACTCTATAAAGACGTTACAGACTCACAATTAAAATAACTCGTTTTTCTAAATGAGCCGAGAGAGATTACATCTCTTTTGCTCAATTAATCCCATTTCTACTACTTTTTCTTCTATGTTCTTGTGCCCATGTGACTCTGGAACAAAAAGTAATGTGAGACTTTTGAAACTTTAAGACTGGGAGTTCAGACGTGTGAGCT
Source organism: Merops nubicus (assembly GCF_000691845.1). Taxonomy (NCBI): domain Eukaryota; kingdom Metazoa; phylum Chordata; class Aves; order Coraciiformes; family Meropidae; genus Merops; species Merops nubicus. The sequence continues at coordinate 2,973 of NW_008614539.1, read as the reverse complement.
CCAATTTTGGAGTATGAAACAGAAAAGTTTTTGGTTCACTGAGTTTTCCCAACAGGCAAAATCCTTCAACATCCATCAACTGAATATTTCTCCAGACTTTCTCTATTACCAAGCATCCTCCAGACCCTGCCATAAGATACCTCTCCCAAAACTATTGTGCCTTACCCTGTTTCTTTCTGTTGGTGTCTAGGCTTGTCGTAGCTCCCCTGAAACTGTTTTTATCTGCTGTCATTAGGAATCTTAAATGTCTGTCAAGCTAAAGCTTTGAACACTGCAGGTCTTGAGAGAGTATTCCTTAGTACGTCTTTGTTTAGCAGAGTAGGCACAGAATATTCCTGATATCTTAATTTCTTCGTTCTCCTTTTCTTCTTGGAGGCTGAGGATTGTGCTAAAACAGATGATTCCTGTGAAAGTCCTAATCAATTTTATAGGAACACAGACACACAAATGTTGGGTTTTTGTTTGTTTTTGGTGTGTTTTGTTTTTTTTTTTTTCCTACAGTGTGTGCAACATACTTATAGTAAAATTGAAAGAAACTCAAAACACATTTGCTTGTTAAACATGTCTTTCAGGACTCAATTTCATAAGTCTTCAGAAACAAAGCAAAATCACTTTTTCAAGCAACATTTCATTTGGAAAAAAACTTCTCTCCCAATAAGAAATATTAGCAATGCAAGAAGGATCAAAATATTGTCAGCATTTTTGTTCAAAATTTTATGTTACTTTACTTCACTTTATTAGCAGTTGGGCAAAACATTCTCTAAATGTAGAGATATGTTTCTGAGATGACTCAGTGCCATGAGTTCAGATACGCTATCCAGATATAAGCATCAAACCCAGCATTCTTTTGGTAGGATCTGTGTTTGAAAGGTTGCAAATGTCGACCATTTATCAACCATTTTTAGGGGTAATTTTTTGTAAGATCAGCTTTGGGTGGGTTTTTTAACCTGGTTTAGAGTAATTGTGCTTCAGACAAGCACTCATGGGTTCCACAGGACTCTGGCATATATTCATGCTTAAATATGTGCTTCATTGCTGTCCTGAAGGGTCAGGGTGGAAGGCCAAAAAAATTTTAAAAAAAGGGAGGCAAGAGGCAGAGGGAGAGAATTTGCTGCTCATTTTGTCTCCACTTAAAAGGGCACTTTCTAAAGCTACTGTGAAAAAATGAAAGGTCTACACAACTTGGATAATTATGAGGTCAATTAAAAAAGTCAGCAGCTTTTAGAAGATATTCAAGTGACATAGTAGATTAAGAAATTCCTATGAATGAAACGGTATTGGACTCAAATGGTAGCTTTTGTAATGGTCTTTGAAAGATTCTTACCTGAACAGGTTATAAAGCAAAACAATCATGAGGAAAAAAAAATATGCAATAAACACAAAACAAAAGCTAAATACAAGAGCACACAGAATAAACACCACCATAGCTGTTAAACAAATAACAGTCTACCATGTCATATTTTCTGACACTGACTTTTCTTTTTGCACGGGTAGCTCCTAGGCAGTCTCTAAGAAATTATTTTGTTTAGAATGACTCAAGCAGCAAATAAACTTCAAATGAGTGCACTTAGCTCTCAAGAGGTATACTAGAAATAAAAACAAACACAATTTGAATATCTAATCAGACAGATATCTGCTATGTGTACTGCACTGCTACATTGACAACATCATACATATAATCTATATCCCATTTGCCTTGTATGCAAATGTTAATGTGCTAGTTTAGCACACATTAAATCTACACAGTAGAAAATATACAGAATAAACAATTTTCCACTTTGATGAAATGCTGGGCTCAATTCCATTATTTTCTGGTCCAGGCAATTACACCAAGCTTGACAATGTCTTAGTCACACTCTCTCTCTCAATCTTAGCATTTAATTAATACAAATAATTACATTTATTGAATCAGTATTACTCTCTGTTAGAGCTGTTATATATTCCAAGAAAGTACTTTTTTTCACTAGACTTTTTCTAAATAAAATCCTGCTAGAAATATCGCTGAAATTATAGTTAATTATAGATGTAACTAAACCAGTATCACAATGTTAGGAATACCAATAAACTATGTCTCACAGTAAACATCACATTGAAATTAAATCCTGAAAGCTTGTTCAAAGATTCATATGTCACTTGACTTATCTCTTCCATTTCAACACTTGAGTATAGCTCCTAAGAAATAATCATTATAAAAACTGAATGTTACTGCTAAAAACAAGAGGATTTTATTTTGCTAATAGCACAACTGGTTTCCCAAACAGGAAATTAGAAACAGCACCCTTCGGAGTATTTTGAACTACAGTGAAATGAAATAAAACTCTCTTCACTGCTACTGACAGAACCTAATAAAATGTTTCATACTAAATTGCATTTAACGCATCTGTACATAAAATTAATTATGCAAATAATATAATATCTTATCTCTGTAGATAATTACAACAGTAATCATACTTACGCTGTTTTTGTTTTGTTTTGTTTTGTTTCCTTCACAGATGTATTTTCCAAAAGTGGTGTAAAATAAAATTGTGTGATTTTAGCTATATGAAAAGGCCACTGAAATACAGGTTTTAAACTTCTTGATGCAACGAGAACCCAGAGCAGCTGCCAGCCTTCTCCTTGTAATGGCCTGGTCTATCACAGAATGAATGATGCCAGAGGCTCCACTAGAGACCATTCAATTAATTCTCTGCTCTGGGCAGGGTCAGCTGGAGCAGGATACTCAGGGCTGTGTTCACTCAGGCTTTCAGTACGTCCAGGATTGGAGAATCCACAATATTGTTGAGCAACCTGTGCTAGCACTCAGTTACTCTCACAATAAAAGAAGTGTTTCTTAATGCTCAGACAGAATCTCCCGTGTTTCAGTTTGTGCTCATTGACTCTTGCCTTATCACTGGGCACTGCTGAAAAGACCCTGGCTCCATCTTTGTTGCACCCTGCCTTCAGGTATTGTCACGAACCAAGGGATGAAAAATC
>NW_008614538.1:490-12984 GCF_000691845.1 Merops nubicus | reverse complement strand
TTCCAACCTAAAGAATTCCATGATTCTCTGATGAGACTCAGTCCAGCAAGCTCCTGTGATACTCCACAAATACAGCAGCATTGGAGCTCATCAACCCAGCCTGCACTCCAGGCTGACCTGACTGAAATCATCACAAATGTCAGGATTGGAACTGAAAAATCCAACCCTGGGGGTCCCTGTATGGTTGTCCTTGCAGCTCAAGCCTTGGCTGCCTCTTCCAGCAGCACGACAGAAGAACATGTTTAGGATGGGGTCACAAGGAAGGGGAGAAGGTGGCTTCTAGAAGATGGAAATGTGCCACAACATCACCAGCACAGGAGAATTTCCCAAATTGCCTCCAGAATGGCAAAGTGAAGCAAGACCCATGAATATACTAACAGAAATCATCAAACCCCTCAATTTTCCAGAAGAAAGTCTCTTTTTGTGTCTGTCAGAACACTGACACATATCTCAATTTTCAAGTTAGAGGTGGCCTCTGTCTCCAAGGTGGTTTTACCAAGTGTCTTTAGGCTTTGCAGGGAGCATTTTCATTGCCTCTATTCAGCCTGCAAATTTCCAGCCAACTCCATCTCATGAACATCACAGGGGGCTATCAGATATTACTTATTTATGGTCTAAATTGGATTCAACTGTAATTATGAAGTGCACCCCAGAGCATTCGAGTTGCAAACGTGTTGAGAGCTTCCCCTACAAGCAGCAGAGGTGGATCCTGCTGTTCTAACACACTGGGTATTTAGTTATGGGGACTGGGAAATAAAATACTGGGAGAGGAACTCTGTGGGAGTTGCTGTTAAAGAACTGAAGGATTCTTGTAAATGCTTAGTTGGGAAACACCAATAAAATGTCTTCTCCAAAATGCATCTGTGTTCCTCTGGCATGTTAGGATTCTGCTTCAAACTGTGATTCTCTTCCAGTGATGGACCTGGAGGAATCACTCATGTTGAAGAGCTTCAGACTCTCCTGTGCAGACAGATCTGGGTCTGTAAAGACCTAAGGGATGGATTTTAAAGTGCAGATTGATCTTACACCATTAAAAAGGAACTAAGGAACCAGCTGCTTCTCTATTTGTTCTCCTTATAAGTAATTACACTGCCAAGAAGATTTTTAGGGAAGACCTTGACTGTGATGGATCCAGCAGGACAAATGCTTAAGTCTGATCCAGAAGAAAACAACTTGCTCCAGAGCAATGGAAGCAAGGAGATGGTTCAAGTCTGCTCTTGGCCTGGGATGGTATTAAAGCACATCCCACTCTTTACATAATTAATAAATTATGTAAATAACTCCTCTGAAGAGCCCATCTGGAGCTCCTTGCTTTAATTAAATGTAGCATGGAATCCAAAGCAAGATGTTATTTCCACAGCTCATTTTAAAATGGGTATAATTTGTGGGTGGGTGATCACCCTCAAATGGAAGGAGATGAATCTCTGCCTCTACTCCACTCTGGTGAAACCCTACCTGGAGTACAACATCCAGCTCTGGAGATGTCAACACAAAAGGACATGGACCTGCTGGAGCAGATCCAGACGAGGACCATAAAGATGATCTGAGGGCTGGAACACCTCTCCTACAAGGATAAATTGAGAGAGTTGGGGTTGTTCAGCCTGCAGAAGAGAAGGCTCTGGGGAGACCTTATCGTGGCCTTCCAATATCTGAAGAGGGCCTACAACAAAGCTGGGGAAGGACTTGTTACAAGGGCTTGTAGTGATAGGACAAGGGGTAATGGCTTCAAACTGGCAGAAGGGAGATTTAGATGAGAAATTAGGACAAAATTCTTCACTGTGAATGGGGTGAGCCACTGACCCAGGTTGCCCAGGGATGCTGTGGATGCTCCATCACTGGAGGTGTTCAGGACCAGGTTGGATGGGGCTTTGAGCAACCTGCTCTAGTGGGAGGTGTCCTTGCCCATGACAGGAATGTAGAACTACATGAACTTTAGGATCCCATCCAACAGAAACCATTCTATGACAATACCACCTCCTTTAAAAGAGATGGAAAGACCTGGAGTACTTTGACTCCATGTTCGGTTGGAACTAGATGAACTTTAAGATCCCTTCCAACAGAAACCATTCTATGATTCTATGACAATACCAAATGCTTTAAAAGAGATGGTAATACCTGGAGTACTTTGATTCCATGTTCACCCCTCCTGAAGGAGTTCCCCTTATGGATCAAGTATCAGTTTCTATTTCTGGAATATTAACAGTTCCTAAAATAGAGTCTAACAGACTAAATCCTGAAACTTTAAAGGATGGCCAGCTATGCTTCAGGAGACATCTAACCTCTTTGTTAGAGCTTCACTTTTTTTTGAGGATGGAAGAGGAAACAAGTATTAAAATTGCTTCAGTTTGTTTCAACACCCAGGGAACCATCAGCTCCCTTCACACTAAGAAAAGAACTTCACCAAGCAGCTCATGATGGACAGAAGGGTACATGGCTTCAGTTGTGTTGAAATATAGGTTTGTATTGAACTTGATGCAGATTCTCTGTCCAGTTTAAAATCAAAAGGTGGGACCCAAAGACTTTGACCTCAGCCCGTGCTTAACTCTTTGCAAAATCACTTCCTGAATTCAGGATTTGTCTCTGACCACGTGTGAGTAGCTCCAATTTCTACAGGTTATTTGCATGCTGTGGTAACTCAGAAAATATCTTCTACACCATTTTACAAATAAATTCTCCAATTCCAAAAGCTTCCCCCAGCCCAAACCTCCCCCTCCCTGCACAGGACAAGATTCTTTTGTAAAGATGGGCAATTTTCTGCACATATTTCCTAAGTAAATACTTGAAATGTTGTGGAGATTTCCATTTTCTAGGCTGGGACACTAAGCAGAATATTAAAAGTAAAAAACCCCAACAAAATGACAAAGAAAACAAACACTAGAGTGAAAAACAAAACCCAAAGAAGAAACATTTAAGTGTCTTAAATGAGAAATACCTGAAAAATGTCACAAAGAACTGTACCAGGTCCATAAAGTTGCTGTGCTGTGAGAAGGCAATCTGTAAAAGAAAAGGAAAAGTTTTCTCTTAACTGAAAAGTAAATACATAATTAAGAGGCATTGTTGCAGGGATCAAAAAGTGAGAGTTCAATCAGGCTTTACTTAAGGCAATTATAATTTTGGAACATAGTTTTTAAAGAAAGTACTGAAATATTCTGTGTATTGAAACAATATGGGCATTGGAAACAAATTTGTACACGAAACAAAGTGTAGCTTTGCATTGTTCTGAATTCATAGATCCAAAATATGATCAAATCACAGCTCCAAAGATTTAATCTAAGCAAGTTACATCTCCCTCTCTCTCCCAATAATGTTTAAGGAATTGTCTCCAGTGCACATCACCCACCTTGGAGAAAACACTAGTTCAAAAAATGAGAATACATGATTTTAGAAGGCTAAAGTAGAGCAGTTTTAATTATGGTATAAACAGCAACCCAAAGTACAACCCCTAAAAAGTTCAGAAGACATGCTCCTACTCAAAGAATCCTCCTGCATCAAAAGGTGGAGTAAGGAACTTACACCAAGAGCAGCAAAAAGGCACGAGACACAGAAGATAATAGATACTGTAAAAACAGCCATGGCATTCATCTTCACTGGTTCCCCTGCAAGCCACTCACAACTGCTCAGGGAAGTGAAAAACAAGCCCATATTTTGGACAAAAACCAGAGGGAAGAAGCAGGCAGGAAACTGGGAGGTGGTTGGAGGCAAAAGGAAAGATTAGGGAGGCTGGTTAAAAATAACAAAGTGGTGGGGAGGGGAGTGAAGAGCAAAGCCCCTTCTGCACCAGGAGGAGTCAGAAGCTCTTTCCAGGTACCTCCTATTTCCTCTGGCTCTCAGGCTCAGCCCCACAGCAGGGTTTTAACTCTTTCACCAAGCAACTGAAGGCATTTCAACACCACGCTTACAAAAGCTTTCTAGGGATTAAAATTCACTTCAATAAATTCATTTGTTGGTTTGGTTTTTCTTTTCCTTAATTAACTCCACGTTATGGTACCATGAAGTATAAATTATGTCCCTGCTGAAGGATGTGGTTTAGTGGTGATCTGGGTTAATGGTTGTCCTTGATGATCTTAAAGGTCTCTTCCAACCAAAACAGTTCTGTGATTAATACAAATCATAGAATTACAAGGGTTGGAAAGGACCTCTAGGATCATCACATCCAACCTTGGACCAATCTCTCCTCCCAGCCATAGTCACATGCCCAAAATGATGAATATATGCAAAATGAGTTAATTGCTATTAAAATGGATTCATTGAAATGGATTCCTGTTGCTCAGGAACACCTTCTACTACCATATTTCTTTGAAATATCCCCTGTAACTTGGTACAGGAGCTGCCCTAAATAATTTTCTTATAAATACACTGAAATGCTCTGAAGTTGAAAGCTCCTTTCCAGCACATGAATTCTGTTTCTGGAAAGCTAGCTCAAAACCTGCAGACCAGATGCTTGCAACCTCAATACTACTGCCTGCAAAAGAGAAGCAAACACAGTTTCTTGCTGATTCTTGTCCTTATAAAGCACTCCCCAGTAGCTTTCTGATGAAACAATGACAGTGAGCATGAGTTCACTTTTTATTTTAAACTCAGTGCGTGGTAACTAAGCTGGTTTTAGATTCCCAAAACTATTCTGGCAGTTCTTTAAGAATTTTCTTATTAAAATATCACTTTTTACAAGGGCTTGTAGTGATGGGATGAGGGGTAATGGCTTTAAACTGCAAGAGGGGAGATTTAGATTACAAATGATGAAGTTCTTCACTGTGAGGGTGGTGAGACCCTGGCCCAGGTTGCCCAGGGAAGCTGTGGATGCTCCAGCACTGGATGTGTTCAAGGCCAGGTTGGATGGGGCTTGGAGTTGACCTGCTCTAGTGGGAGGTGTCCCTGCCCATGGCAGGGGGTTGGAACTGGATGACCTTTAAGGTCTCTTCCAACCCAAACCATTCTGTGATTCTCTGATCACATCCCCAAATACAAACATGTCACATAGGCAGTACACAGAACTATGGTTTAAGAATAACTGCAATGCCAACTGACTACAGCAGACACATCTCAAAAACAAAGACTTCATTATGTATCAATGGCTTGTATTTAAAGTCCTTCTGTAGAAAAAGCAAACTAAAAGCACAAAGACATCAGCAGCAGGTTAGTCCTATGCAGATGATCATTAGGAGCAGTTTTTGTGGTGGAAACCAAAGCCTGAACCAATTTGAAGAAGAAAAAACTATCTGTATATAGTAAAAAAGGACAGATTCTCTGAAAGATTGAGACTGCAAACTCATCTCTAGACTGTTACCAAAGAGCTTCTCATTATGTGGTAATCCAAGTGTAAGGAATGAATAAAACAGAGGAGGAAAATTTGGATTTGTTTCACTCCAAAGCACTTAAATGCTTTGCCAGTGGTGGCTCTTTTACCCCTCTGCTGGAGCTCTTCTCTTGTGAGGACCAGCTGAGGCTTTGCACCTCATGCATGGATTCAGATAAAAGCCCAGGTTGGTCTCTCCAATCTACTCCTCACGAGCTGAAACCACTTTATGCTGTTAAACCTGACCAATTTGTCTCACAGGCAATTTAGTATCATAATTGTTAATGGTTTGCTTACTTAGAGCTTAATTTCCCCTAATATAATCTGTTCCTAGGACTTAATTAATTCAGTTACATAAAAAAGTTTGGTTAGAAAGAGCTGTTAAAAGTAGACTGCTCATTCTGAAGACAGGAAAAATACATGGAATGTTAATTTAAGTTTAAATGACAGCAGAAGAGTCATTCATCCATTCTCAAAAAGCTATTTTGGTACCCAGTGGAACTGCAGGAAACCAGCTTGTATCCCCTCAGGGGTACTGGGAGAGCCTCCTCCAGGTACAGATGGTTGATACTGTCTTCTAAAGAAACTCCACGTCCTCAAGTAGTTAAGACCAAAATGGATCAGCAAATTAATTCCTCTAATTCCAGAGAATATTCTAAAGCTTGTGCTTATCTCATCTGAAAAGGTACCTGTAGAAGTTTCATCAGCTTCTCACACGTTTTTCTAATGCCACATCATCTGAAGGATCAAGAGATTTTGGCTGCTTTCCAGATGAACAACAATAGATAGCTATACAGACTGATAAAAATGTCCAAGGGAGAGCTTTGCTTTCTTTATCATTTGATTAGTATAAAATATTAAGCCAATAAGAGGCTACATCCACCTAGCCAACAACATCTCCCAAATCCACCAGCTTTGAAACACAACACGCACGTTTCAGAGGAGCTGGTGGCAAAGTACCTGCCCAGAAAATATCTGCAGTGAAAGGAAAAGTGATTTGAACACAAGTGACATTCCAGTAATGGTATTTCAAAGTTAAAAAGACTTTGAAATCTCCTCTCCTGAGGAGAAGGGACTCAAACCACCCTAGGAAAATATTTCTTGAGTTCAACTGCAGCCTCTGACTGATAAAAACTTTAACAGGTCGGGGTGATTACATAGGAGAAATTGTCTTGCATTAGTGTCTGAGTTTGTGCTTCAAGAGGAAAGCAGCTTGAGAACAATTTTGTACAAAAAAGGGTCCAGCTGACTTGGTCAACTTATTTTGAAACATGTTCACCTTAAGCCTGTAAATGGAACCAGATCTAAAGTCACTGAAACTCCATTCTCCTGATTCACAAGTGCTCTGAACTCCTTAAAACTGCTGATACACCAAAGAACATTCCAAGTATGGCATTTTCCTCACATGATTTGGTACTTTTTGGGTACCTAAATGCTTGGGAAAACCTGAACAAACCCCCCCTCATTGTTTCTTCAACTTTTCTTTCCCTGCCAATAATTCAGGATTATTTTCTGCCTTTCTCCACCAGTGGATGAAGTGACTCAATTCACAGCAGTGCTGCCCTTCTTTTCAACTCTACTTCACATTGGGGATGAGAGAAAGAGAATTGGAAATGGTCTTTTTGAACAGGACATACTCCTAGAATAGACTTGTAAAGGAGAGAAAAAGAAAAGTCTAATTAAAGCAGAGAAGGGGCAATGTGAGGAAGGCTCCCGGCGTAGGGTGCTTGCTGGGAATTCAGAAGATATCAAAAGTTCCCTCCTGCTAGATCCATTAACCTCACCTAGCAGGTGGGAGAACATCACAGCACTCATGGTTTCAAAGTCTATGGGACCCCACAACACTGAATAAAGTCAGAGATTTCAGGCTGCTTTGCTTTTTATTTAAATATAGCCCTGGCTTCAAAGAGAACAACCAATAAAGTAGCAACGAAGACCAAAAAGTGAGGAGCTCCCAGGGCTTCTCAGGAGATAAAGCCAAGAGCCAAAGGAGCTGCAGATGACACCAATGGATGTCTCCTTCCACTTCCTCCCCAGCATCTCCACTGTCTATTCTTTTTATGGCTAGAGGCAAGGATTCCACCTGACCTTGGAGAACACAGAGAACAGCAATGGGACGCTCTGACCTGAATGCTGAGTGCCTGAACTTCTGTCAAAGCACCAGCTGAAAACCAAAAGGTTTTAAAGTGTTCTTGAGCAATGCCAAAGTCACCAAAATATTCATTTTGCCCTCTATGATAGAGATGGGGGGGGGAAAGACTGTTTCTGCTCAACCAGCGTTCCCTGTTTTGGTTCTCCTTCATACACAACCTCAACATGCCCTGGTGGAACACAGGGCAGCAAATGTGTTGCTCCTGGTGCTCTCCACTCAACAGGAGCAGTGAGTCAACCCCAACAGCCTCAGCAGTGAGGTTCCAGGAAAAAAAACAAGGCTTTTTTTTTTTCCTGATATTTTTGAGCAAATCCTTCTTGCTGGGGGATGAGGCAAATTCAGCAGCCACCCATGGAGGAGGAGGGTGGTAAGATGAACCATTTTGGGAAGGTGGCTTTCAAATTGTCTCAGTAATGTTTGCTCACTGGTCAACTTTTTGGAAGGAAGCATTTGAAAACTTAAACCATAAATCTGAGAGAAGGAAAAGGTCTTGCAGCAAATATTTGTAGATGGAAAAAATAAGACACACAAAAAGTTGAAGTGTGATTTGGAGGTGGGAGGTCCCAGAGATCTTGCAACACACTTGATGGTGTAGGTGTGGCCACCAGGAGGAGGAGTTGTGATGCTCAATTGAAAGTTGACAGATTTAGAGGAGGGACTAAACATCCATAGCTGCAACACCAGCTGATCCAACGGCTGAAGGTCCAGGAGGGGTGGATCAGAGAAAGCAAAGATGTGGATTTAAGTCCAGACTAAGCTCCTGCTTGCCTGAAAAGAACTGCTCACCAGAAGCTCAAAAAGCCCAGTTTGCACCCAAGCCCAGGCTGCTGCTTTCTATTTCATAGGAGAAAAACTTCTGGCCAGTCGAGTGCAGCCAAAGAGGTTCACAGGCTCAGATTTACATCCTATAACAAGTCAAAAATCAAATCTCTGCTAAAATTTGATTTTCACCCCTACTACCACGTTGCTCCTGTGTGAAAGCCCCATGAAGGTGATGAATGACCTGCTCCTGGCTTGCTGCCAGACTGAGCCATGGAGCTTTATGGCACAAGCACTTGACACAGTGCAGATGTAAAAATTGAGCTCACTTCTCAGCTGATGGTGAGGCAGGAATCGATTTAAGTTCCAATATTGTGCAGCTTGGCTGCAGCACTCACCAATTGTCACTTTTCAGCTAATTGGCTGCAGTCAGCAGTTGGCTCAGAAATCCCAATTAGCCACGTTGGGTCCCCGAACCCTGAGCAGAGGAAACAGGGGCAGAGCTGCCTCAAAATGAAAAACTGAGATGAAGATTCATCCCCACAGCCCTCCCCAAATTCTCTGCATCAATCAAAATCACCACACAGGTCTGAAAAATGGGAAGAATTGGTTCAATAAAGAGCTGGGTGTGGCAGAGTGATGCTCATGGAGATGTGAAGTGCACTAGCAAACAACTTGCTGGGAAGTCCCACAGTTGGGCCAGCAATGTGAGCAGAGCCAGGTCATCTAGTCCAACCTCCTGCAGGGAGCAGGGACATCCCCAACTAGAGCAGGGTGCTCAGAGCCCCGGCCAACCTCCCCTGGGATGGTGCCAGGGATGGGGCAGCGACCACCTCTCTGGGCAGCCTGGGCCAGGGGCTCACCACCCTCAGTGTCAAACATTTCTTCCTCCTCTCTAGTCTAAATCTCCCTCTTTTAGTTTCAAACCATCCCCCCTGTCCTGTCCCAAAAGGCCCTGCTCAAAAGATTGTCCTCATCTTTCTTATAGGCTCCCTTTAAGTACAGAAAGGTCTCTAGAAGGTCTCCTCAGCTGGAGCCTTCTCTTCTCCAGGCTGCCCAAGCCCAGCTTTCTCCTGCTGGCCTCCCAGCAGAGGGGTTCCAGAAGGTGTTTTCTGTGGAAAAATTTGTCAGTGGAGTTTGGGGTCAGTTGCTGGATGCTCTCTCCTGAAAGCTCCTGCTCTGTGCCTGCTGGGAACGACCATGGCACACTTGTGGTGGATGTCAAAGGCTCGGGCAAGATGACTCCTGATAAACCTTGCTGCAATGGGTTAAGAGGTACTGTCCCAAGTCTCCTCTCCACCAGGAATGAGGTAGCCTCCAAGGAAGGTTAGAGAAGGTACACACAGTTCTGCCTCACCTGGGTCCTTGCAAAGAACTGAACTGGTTGTTCAATGGTTTCAACTTGTGGTGGTTGAATTCTGATGGATTTTTACTGAATAAATAAACTCCTAATACTAAAGTTAAGAACAGTGCATTTCATGAGAACAGCAATTAAGTTTAGGCAAATTACTATCATCAACTGGAGACAAAGACTAACAACATTAATCACTTCTGGCACTAAACAGCACCACAGATTTCAGTCATGGGAAAGAAACTCCTTTAAACCAGGGTCTGGAAAGAGAATCGAATGATCAGAACTCTCCCAACCTCCCATACTGCTAAAATCTTTACATCCTGTTGTCCTCTCAAAATCCAGGTATTGGTAAAACGTCCTGTTGAATACCTCTGAAGCAATTTTATGCTTGGAATTTAGAAGAAAAAAGGTAAAAAAAGTACAGAAGAGGTGGTCACGTTTGTCCTGCTCCCAACAACTCATTTCCACAGTGCTTCTTTTTGTCCAAGAAGAGATTTCCTGGTGTTTACAAACTCTCCTCCATCCCTAACCATCAAGACTGACCTACAGGTTTGGTCAGTCACCTGACCAAATCATCTGAGGTCACCTGAAAAGGGAATCTTGGAGCAATCCTGTGTGGAGCCTCTTTTCATCCCACACCCTCTAAGCAAAGGCACCTTCTCCAGCAGAACACAAGAGCTTCAGGCCATTTCTACTTTAAATGTTTAACTAGAAAAAAATATCTGTGCCAAAAGGTCTGGTTCATTCAGTGAAGTGCAGGTAAGGAATCAGTCCTGAGAGGAATTCAGCTGAATCATTTTGGTTGGAAAAGACCTTGAAGATCATCCAGTTCAACCATTCCCCAGCCCTGCCAGGTCCCCACTGCCCCGTGTCCCTCACCCCACATCTCCACAGCTTGGAAACCCCTCCAGGGGTGGGGACTCCACCACTGCCCTGGGCAGCCTGGCACAGGCCTGGGCAACCCTCCAGGGCAAGAAATTGTTCCTCAGGGGCAACCTCAACCTCCCCTGGGGAAACTTGAGACTCTTGTCCTGTCCCTTGTCCCTTGGGAGCAGAGCCCGACCCCCCCCTGGCTCCAGGCTCCTGTCAGGAGCTGTGCAGAGCCAGAAGGTCTCCCCTGAGCCTCCTTTGCTCCAGGCTCAGCACCCCCCGCTCCCTCAGCTGCTCCTCCCCACACTTGGCCTCTAGACCCTTCCCCAGCAGCTCCGTTGCCCTTCTCTGGCCACGCTCCAGCCCCTCAAGGTCCTGCTGGGAGTGAGGAGCCCAAACCTGACCCCAGGATTCGAGGTGCAGCCTCCCCAGTGCCCAGCCCAGGGGGGCAATCCCTGCCCTGCTCCTGCTGGCCACACCAGTGCTGATCCAAAGAAAACAATGAGAAAACCCAAAACAAGCGAGAAAAAACAACAGAAAGTTTTTTGAAAACCTACATAAGATACCAACCCTTATTCTGGACCTCTGACATGTTTATGCTGTGAAGCTGTCTCGAGTTATCTGGAACTTGGCAGCAGGGATGTGGGAGTCGTGTGGTAGCCCCAGAGCCTGAGAGGTGGCCACTGGCTTGCCAGGCAGCAGGTACCACGAGTCAAGTCCCAGCAGCAAAGCTCAGCTCACTCACAAAGCACTAAGCAGCTTGCTCATGCCTCAGGAAGAAGAGAGGTTATCATCTGCAACAGTTTGGTTCCAGAGTCAACATTCTTGCCACCAGATGAGGTTTTTTTTAAGAGAAAAACACTGTTTTCCTTGTTTTACATGGATTTGGATTTGTATGTGACTGCAACAACCAGTCTAGAGCCAAGGCAGTTTGGAGCTGCTTTGAAATAAGCAGATAAAACCAAAAATGCCCAAATTAGCATTAAAACACTCCAAAGCTGCAAGTCCTCCAGTGCCTCCCTCTGCTATCAGATGCATCTCTGAAGGATCCCATTCTCCAGCTTCATCCCCAGATCTCTTCATCAGGGCATGAACTATTTCTGGAGAGTTCCAACATCTTGTATGAGCTTCAACAAGACCAAGTGTCAGCTCCTGCACTTGGGCCACAACAACCCCATGAAAGGCTACAGGCTTGGGGAAGAGTGTCTGGAAAGTCAGTCCTTGGAGGAAAGGGACCTGGGGGTGCTGGTGGACAGGTGGGTGAAGAGGAACCAGCAGTGTGGCCAGGTGGCCCAGAAGGCCACCAGCACCCTGGCTTGTATTAGATAAAGTGTGGCAGGCAAGACCATGGAGGTCACCACCCCTCTGTACTTGGCATTGGTGAGGCCAAACCTCAAGTAGTGGATTCAGTTTTGGGCACCTCACTACAAGACCTCGAGGTACTGGAGGGGGAGCAAAGAAGAGCAACTAAGTTGGTGAAGGTCCTAGAGAACAGGTCTTGTGAGGAGCAGCTGAGGGACCTGGGGGTGTTGAGCCTAGAGCAAAGGAGGCTGAGGAGGTTGAGCCTGGAGCAAAGGAGGCTGAGGAAGGATCTTCCTGCTCTCTACAACTCCCTAAAAGGATGTTGTAGAGGTAGGAAATGGTTTCTTCTCACAAGTAACTAGTGATGGAACAAGAGGGAATAGCCTCAAGCTGCTCCAGGGGAGGTTTAGACTGCACATTAGGAAGAACCTTCTCACTGGGGGCATGGTTGTCAGGGCTGTGCCAGGCTGCCCAGGGAGGTGGTGGAGTGCCCAGCCCTGGAGGGGTTTAAAAGCCCTGTAGATGTGGTGCTTGGGGATATGGTTTAGAGATGGACATGGCAGAACAGGGTTAAAGGTTGGACTCAATGATCTTAGAGGTCTTTTCCAACCAAAGTGATTCCATGATTCTATGAACATGGGAAGTATTAAAACCTCAGCACACAAGATCTCCAAGACCCTGAGATTCCAGCAGAAGGATGAGCTCTCCAGCCTACAACCACTTGTGTGCCAAAAGCTTCCAAGGAACTAAAGCCATTTTCCTCA
>NW_008614538.1:0-457 GCF_000691845.1 Merops nubicus | reverse complement strand
CCAGAAGAGCAGAGCAGCTGAATCCCTATTAGCAATTTGAGTTTTGAGTCACTGAGAGATGGAAATGGGCAAAACCTCATGGCTGGGCATCAGTCCTGGCCAGACAAGAGCCTGGAGACCTGTGCAAGGCAGAGCTGGGTGCTGCTGTGGTAGCAGTGGAGAAGAAACCTTGGTCTTCTTCTTCAAGGAAATTGTGATTTCTAAGGGTCATGTGGGAGGAAAGATTTAGGACGTTTATTAATCTGTACCACAAAAGTTTTGCAACACGCCAGCCACAGGAGTCTCTGTAGAAATTCTACTGATTTTATATCCTTAATAAGGTAGGAAAATAAGTGTATTTATTTATAGAGCATGTATAGAGAAACTATATGTACAGTTCAAAGTAAAATAAGTATATATATATTTATATATTACACCACAGAATCAGCAGGGTAGAGGTTGGGAGGGACCTCTGGAG
>NW_008614537.1:0-19519 GCF_000691845.1 Merops nubicus | reverse complement strand
CCCTTCCAACCCCTATGATTCTATGGTAAGTCTTGGCTTCTCTGAGGAACAGTTCTAGTGTATTTGTTTTAGCTTGATGGGCATACTTACTTGTAGTGTGATTGATCTGAAGCACTAAGCATTGTTCAGAGAGGTCATGGGTTAGGGTATTTTTCTTTTTTTTTGGTTGCTAATTTATTTTTCTTTTGGTCATTCAAGGTAAACAAGATACAGTTTTATGAAATCTAAATCCTTATATAGTCACAGAAGAGCATATTAGTTTCTAGAAAAGTTTATGCTAGCAATGCAATATTTATTAACTTGCAATATTGTGAAAAAACAATATGAAAAAGTTGATAAAGTATGAAGTTCTACAGTCAAAACCTGAGCGTGACTATGCTGAGTTTTGGGGGGACATTTACTATGCTTTGTAACATAACTGAGTCTTGTAATAACTTGCTGTGTAAACACAGTCATGTAATGTCATACCCTGAGGGCCAGGTCTCTTTGTACTTGCCTACCTTTAAAATCCATGAAAGAACACAGAATTTACAGAGGGCTAAACACAGTAGCAAAATTAAGCATGTGCAGGATACTGGCCTAAAATGTTACTCTAAGATATATAGCACTGTAAAGAGTTGCAATAAATGAGCATGCCAGATGAAGCCTGATCTCAAATATTAAAGTACAATTTTCTATTTTATTGAATTGTCATTGCAGCTTTAATGGAAGAGTGCATCCTGAGCAGGCATCTAAATGAAAAGTCAAACAACTTTTCCAGTTATAAAATATGGCACAGAAAGAAAATTAAATACAAAGAAAAGAGAAAGCTATGAAGAACAGCAAAGCAGGATGACTAGGTATGAGTTTTGCAAAATCCTTCAAGATGTACAAAATATATAGGAATTTATCAGATTACAAACCAATCTTCTTCTAAGTTATCCACATGAAAAACATTTCAGCAAGGGGAGCAAAGCTGCTGGCATTGCATGGCAGTGTCAGAGAGGCTTGAAATCTGCAGTACCAAACCAGTCTCCCTGGGACATTCAGCGAGCAGATGTTCAGAAGCAGTGTGCTGCTTGAAGTATTTACAAATCAAAACTGTATGAAAAATGTTATAGCTGCTGATGTTTGCAAGAATGATTGATTCTTTTTTGTGGATTTTTTAAATATCAGCTCTACTAATCCTTGATGAGCCTATAGATTCAGAAAAATCCTAGTATCTCATCCTGAGAAAACTCAGCAGAGATATGCAAATGGCATAGAAAGTAGTTATCAGCATTCCTGATTTAAAAAAGAAAAAAAGTAAAAAGCAGTTTCTGCAGTGTGGTTTTACCACATTTCTCTCCTGTTTGGATACTTGGGTGCCCACAAGGGGTTGAAGGAACACCACAGACTGTCCCCAGTGAGAGCATTATTTTGATCTGTCTCTACCTTCACCAACACTGGCAGGAAGCCTTAGTCAAAAAGGTTCTTCTCTTCTGAAGACTTGAAGGCAATGGCATTACCTTTTACTTGCTGCAGTCACTCAAGACAGTGCACAGCAGTCTTATAACATCATTATTGAAACATATTTTCTTCCTTGTTAGATCAATCATTTTTTTTCTTGCTTTCTGCAGCCTAATGATTATGGATGGAAAAGAATCAACCTGTTGATCCCTCTTTCCTGTCCTGAAGTTCTGTCCTACAAGCTAGGCAGAAGGGTATGGCTCACATTCAAGAAGCAGTTGCTTGTAGCTTCTTCTGATCACCTGAGAAATTTAGCATCATACGTGAAAGGGAGAAAAAGCACTATAGAGGCCATAGCAGCTATTAGCCAAACCCTGTGTTATCAGCTAAATTAAAACAGAATAATCTTCAGGCTCAGGAGGAAGAAATTAGCATCCAGTTGGCAAGGCAGCTATACTAAACCAGATACCAATCTCAGCAGCACTGGAATTAATTAGGAGTAATTGCAATCTACTTCTGTGCTGAAGAGAGTAATTTTTTTTATGATTATGTATTTTCTTATCTTTATGTTTCAGCCTTTAAGATTATGATCACATTTTTACACGTTACTTTGGTTTGATAACTGAAGATGGTATCTGAGGATAGATGCCATTCTATTAGGATGCCTCTAGATAAAACATCCCACACAAAAATATTAAGATTAAAAAATAAAGTTCTCCAAAATTAGGAAATGTCACAAGGAAGGCAGCCTACACAATGTTATTTCTGTCCTGTTATGGGCACAAATGCTGCTAAATGAAAGGTAAAAACTAATTCTTTGATATTCAGTTATATTTGATAAATAGTGATAGAATGTAGCAGATTAACTGCTATTTGGCAGATGTGACCTTACTCTGTAAAAATATGCATAGGCACAGAGATGCACTTTCTTTATGATTAAATGGTTGTGAGAAAATACTTACTTAATAATAAGATTGTAAAGAAGAGGAGATGAAAGACTAAATCGTAGTAATTTGTCTTTTAAACCAGAACTCTCTCCACAAGTTCAAAGGATGTAGTTGGTGAAATAAAGGGTGAAGGTTACAGCATCCCTGTTTTCACAAACCTGTAAGAGTGATGTGGTATGTTCAGCAAGCTCCTTATAGGTAGTCTGGTCTGACTAGAGGTATGGTAATTTTTAAACCATATTTCAAAATACAGCTTACTATTACTTCCACAATACTAAAATACCAGCAAGAAAAAAACAAATCTTTTGCAACACTTTTGAACATCTGTGCAAATCTCCATAACTATGTAGCCAGTGGAGTAAGAATAAGGCCCACAGTTGCTGCAGTGAATTCTGCTCTGTAATTGGATCAGCCTATGTAGATCTAAGCTCTGCAATTAGATTAAATGCAAAGACTGTTTTGCTAATGTATAGCTGTGCTGACTATATTGGTTTCCTTGTCAGTAAAGATACATATTGCCATACTGTGCTAATGACAGAGCTGGTCTGTAATGAAATACTTCACTGTAAAGAACAGTCATATGTTAAAGAAAAGGGAATATAGAGGGGAAAAAAAGCTCAGCTGCTCCATTTTTTTTTTTCAGTGCTGCTCAAGATGTTAATTGCAGAAAATGAGGCAACTAAAAATATCTGAATATTGATTTCCTCACAGTACTGATGTTACCAGATATGCTCGTTTCTCTCCAGTGTATCTGTTTGCCCAGTTCTGTTGGTCTTTTACTTCTGCCATCTGACAGCAGAAACTGAGGATGTTACTGCCTCCCAGTATTAGTTGGTAAGCAGATGCTTTTCAAAGCAACAGCTGCACTTCCACAAAAAAACTTTCATTTTCTTTTACAAGTTTACAACAAGATAAAGCAGCTGGAATACTTTGGAAAGAAAAGAGTTCATGAATAATTCATGTGACACCTTTATACTGAAGTATGACTGTCTTCATTAAATAAAATTGCCTCCTGTCAAGGGCAGGGAGAAGGTTTTGGAAGGAAAGTGAAGTTGTTTCCACTTGAGACCCCAGTGACAGCTGGTGGCAAGGTGGAAATTAACGTAGGTATCATTTTGCAACTTTTTGTTTACCATTACCCTTTGGATCATTTCAACACAAAAATGACTTGAGTTCAATAGTCTGGAAAATAATGCAAAGAAAAAAAAAATCAGCAGGTATGTAGATTACACATGCGTATGGCCAGCTAAAAAGAACAGATTAGGTGCATTCACACAGATGGCTAAAATCACATACTGCAGCAGATGAGGTGTTTTATCCATTTTGCAGTATGAGATGGTGCTGGACACCTTCCTGAGTGCTAACTGAGGGGCACTTGGGGAGATGCTGCCAGTGGCCTGGGGTTCCCTCCAGAGCTGGCTCAGCAATGACAGTACCCTGGGAGGGGTGCACCTCCTGAGCTGTGGGTTGTGAGCCTCTGCCTGAGCAGGGCTTTGTTTGGATCCAGCCGGATCCTTGGCATTCTTGTTCCCCCCCACCCTCAGGAGGCAGACCATAAACTGCAAGCATTCAGTCTCCTTGTTGCTCTCTCACTGGCAGCATTACGGGAGATGCCACTTTGGATAATTGCTGCAGAGCAGGAGTGCCACTCTGGCTCTGGATAGCACAGCACCAGGACAGAAGGCACAGGGGCTTTCTCTGGAAGTAGAAAAAGGCTGTGGGGATCTGAAGTGAGAGAAGAGCCTGCTGCTCTCCAAAATACCTGCCCGCCCAGAGACAGAAAAAGGTTTCAGCTCTCGAGTAAGCTTCTAAAGCTCATATAGCACAGAAACGTTACTGCTGGCAGGAGTAAAGTGCAAATGCTTTAATTGGGTAGCAAGGGACAGGGGCTACAACAAAGAATGGTCCTGAACTGCCAGCAAAAGAGGCACAGCCCTTCAGTCAGGCTCTGCTAAAAGAGAGATATTTTGAGGAAGCATATCAAATTATTTATGAAGAAATGAAAAAGCTGGAGGGGGGTGGCTTTACTAACGTTGTATTGCTCCAAAGTTGAATAAATTAGTGCAGAAAAAAGGCAATTTTATTCCACACATCATTTCAAAATAATTCTGTGTCAATAGAGTCCCCTGGGGAGAGGATATAAAATCCTCATTAAGGAACAGCTTCTGATTGCCAGTTAGCTCTGATGAACTCACACAGAGCTTCAGCACTGAAAGTACTGAGTAAAACAGAACATGTGCCCATACTGCAGTGGCTTTGTGACTGCAGCCTGCAGGGACAGCCTGGAGTTAATTTCTGGGCAGACAATTTGAAGAAAGATATTGTAGCAGATTGATGTGGCCAGCTATGCAAACTTTTACCTGGATACTTGAACAGGCTTTGCAGCCTCTATTAGTCTCTCTAGCTAGCCTCAAACTAACTTCAGTATATCTACTTAAGTTATACTTATGTCTTTGCCTTCAAGGTAGAACTGCCATGAGCTACGTGACCTGACCACAGCTGGTGAAAGAAAAGGTAACTCTACTATCTACCCAGGCTAGATACAAGAAGCATTGCTGTTCATGCTGGGCAGCTTTCAGACAGCATTAATGGTAGCTCTTCCACTTGCAGACACTTTTTGTCGACAGTGCATCACTGCTATTTTGAGTCAGCTCCACTTGGGTGCACTGTAAAGAATTTTGCTCACAGTGATTCAGCTGCAGCGTTGTTGGCAGCTTTAGCACGGACAGTGCTGCCAGCAGAAACCTCAGGAGCAAGGATAATTGACATGATACTGAGAGCAACGTAACGTTGTTGACAAATACAGCTCTTAGTACCACTGACTGTGCTAAGCAAGGACGGAATACACCCTGCGCCTTCCTTGGTACAGGCAGGAGTGCAAAGTCATTCCCTGGGTTTTCAGGGTGTCTGCCTGAAGCAAAGAACACTATGGATAGAGACTGCTGAGTGGTGCTGACTGGCAATATTCCCACACCAGAGCTACAGTGGAATATAACTGTTGGTGGGTTTGTTTGTTTGTTTGTTTTTGGTGTTTTGTTTTGTTTTTGTTTTGGGAGGGGGAGCATTTTCCTCCTCAGTTTCCAGTGCTGAATGGGAAGTATAGCATCTCTTTTTTCACTTGAGCTCAAAACTTATTTTGTCTAGTGCCTTTTTGTTGGTGAATGCTTTTGCTCCCAGCTACAGTTTTGTGAAGGTGTTTTAGGACCTTAGTATGAGATCAATTACAGTTTATTAAATCCTAGGGAGGCCTTTACACATTCTTTTACCTCTCATTGAAAACAACTGACAGTTTATGGAAAAAAAATATAGCATCTGTTAAATTTTTGAATCAATGAACTTCCACCTTTTCATTCTTCTTGCAGATTTTCTAAATCAACACTTTGAAAGCTGAATTTCAAGGCAAAAATCAAATAATATATCATTTTTTATACAGTGGAAAAGCCAAATTTTCTTAAACTGTCTCCTAGGTGACTAATGGCCATGCTTCTAGAATGGACATGAGGAGCCTATCTGTTCTGAACACTCTTATCAGCGTTTCCAAGGGGTTTGTAAAGGATGACGAAACGCCACGGTACAGTACTTTCTGTGATGGCAGACTAGAATTCCAAGGCTTGTGTGCTTTTTCATTTAAGAAACTGTTGCAGTGATTTAAGATGTTGCCAATCCTTACTTCCCTCCCTGTCTAGTCTCACTTATCTTCTCTAAACCTCTTACAAGTAACGTTTAAGTGTTCCTAAGCCACTATCATATGAAATGGGAAGCTCGGCATCAGCTGCCTCTCACAGTAATTTGTGTTCTGTTATTAGACTACTGGCAGTTCACATCAAACTGGTTGAAGGACCATTTTGCTTTACTGAATCAACAGGGGAGGATGTTGAAAATGTGGTTGTGTTCACCTCTAGCAGTAGGACAACAACAAAGAGTTGGTCAGTTACAATTTATTTTGTGCATTAATTTCTTTACTGAATGTGTATCTAAAATTTAAACTACCATTTTGCAAAACCAAAGGGAATAAATGCAGTGTTAAATTTGCATCTGATCACCAAGTTAGTTACTGCATCAACACTTTAAGTGCTATGTAATTTTAGTGACTACTAACAGGTTCCAGGCCACTTTAACAAACCTAACCAAATAAATAATTTGTAAGAGTCATAAAAGAAAAACTACTCCCTTTGGCTCCACAGTCCTTCATTACTTGGCTAGATGCATTTGGTGAAAGCAGATCTCCACTAGATTGATTTAAGACAGGATGACAAATTTCATATTCCAGATGACAAAATATTTTTCATCAGGCAAAGAAAATTAAAAAAATAACAAATTATTATCCTTCAGAGATAGATCATTTTCAATGATAGGCAATTCCTGTCCTGTGACTAAAATTTGTTGGAATTTGAACGGAATATTCTTTATTTTCAAAAATAATGGCTGTCAGTTTGAGATGGTAAATAACCTGTAGTAACTGAAAAAGCATCAAGATCTAGTCTACT
Source organism: Merops nubicus (assembly GCF_000691845.1). Classification (NCBI taxonomy): domain Eukaryota; kingdom Metazoa; phylum Chordata; class Aves; order Coraciiformes; family Meropidae; genus Merops; species Merops nubicus. Next base: position 12,657 of record NW_008614537.1, on the reverse strand, counting down.
TAATGTTAGGAGAAAATAACAAAGTATAGATTTTAGAAGGTCATAATCAAAATTTTCTTCACATGCACCAAAAGTGAACAACTAGGGAAAAAGTATGAAAGGCTTCATTTTATTCTACAGCTGACCTGACAGTACATCTGCACTCCCAAATATGTGCAGCAGGAAGAAACAGCTTGGAATACGTAGGTATTTCCAAGGCTTATGTTAGCCATCATTAAAGTGTTTTTGTACCCTGAGTGACTGACGGAAAGAATTCTGAGCTTGAATGGTTGTCTGTCTTTTTTTCTTTTCCCCCAGTCAGGTAAATAAAAAGTATTACTTCTTTGTGTAAGCTTTGTACCTGCATGTAAGCTGTGAAGCATTCCCCCACCTTCTTCTTTGTCAAATTGGGAGGAACACTGGTTAGAAGGAAGGAGTAGTGGCCTTGAGTCAAAGGCAAGTACCCAGGCATGTGAAAAGACCTCCAGCTGACTTCATTGCAAAGTGATAATTATTTATGCTCAAATGATGGCGCTTGAGGTAATGAACTTGAGAGCAACTCTGGCATGCAGCACAAAGATTTCTGGGCCCATGTCCCCAGATTCTCAGTATTCTAGTAAGCTGAGATGTACTGTGTGTTTCTTTACAGTGAATGGTGGAGAAACGTTTTTGCCATTACAGTGTATAAAGCTATGTAACAGAAATACTAGAAGTGGTCTGGATGGAAATGTGCATACAAAAGAACCAGAAGAAACACTAAAGCAAAGCTACATCACAGTGGAAGAGCCATTTCTCTTCTTGTTGTCTCTGCATTAGTCCAGTCCATAATGATAAGGATAGGTGAAATGTAGAAACAAACTGAACAGGCAGCAACCTTGTTGAAGATTTATGGAGGATAAAATAAACAAGGTTGTGAAGCAGAAAGATTGTCTCGTAATAACCGTTGACTCCTAAAGTGTATAAAAAGCTGTCCAAACCAAATTTATCATCACCCATGAAGAGGAACTCAACAGATGCAGTGAGGACCTGAAAGCTATTTGCTGTTGCCATCAACATGACATAAAGGTGATTCTGGTAAAATTGCTGAGGCATACACATGACTTAGTGCTTAGCGCACTTGCTTAATGCAAGTATGTGGACATGAGAGTGTGAATGAGTGGAATCAATGTACTTAGCAGGTTGTAAATTAAAATCATGTTCTGCATGCCTAAGGTCTTGTATTATCTTTTGTTGCACTAACAACCTGCAAGGGCCATATATCTTCTTTTGTATAACACCATGTTATGGGCTTAACAAATGAGTTTGCCCTTCTCTCAGGCAGAATGTCTCAGAAATCCTGACTCTGTTCTCACAACACTTTGTTCAGCATTTTCAAATTCAGATTATTGTGGTAGAATGGGATTTTTTCCAATATAATTTGCAAGACAAACTTAGTTACTAGTTTTGAAAGTGCAATCTGATAAATGTGGATGTAAATATATGACATGATTGCTTAACAGAGTAAGAGCTGGCTATGATAACTCTGTTGGTCCCTTGCAAATCAACAGCCAGAACTGCTGTGACCAGTTTGGATGATACTAACATACAGCTGTGTATGAAAAAATGGCTGTACAAATAGCTGAGGACATGAATTCCCATGAGTTTTATGCTTTGCTTTCAGCTAGGTCAGATGACTTGAGTTAAAAGTTTCATTACAACTAGAGATAACCATTCCTGTGTGAACAGAAACTTAAAGGCAATAGTCAGTAAAGGGATACAGAGGAGAGTTTGGTTAGAGGGGATACAGCCACTTTGTGTCACTCAGTGGTCCAGAATGGACCACGATGACACTGTCACAATACAGATTCTGATGATACTGTTATGGATGAAAGCCACTACAATGTGTATTTGAGAGTAGAAGATGGCACCTGGTTTAGCTCATAGGAAGTATAAATTTCACAGTTTTCAGTTAATTCTTTGTTTCGTTTGGCTTTGCTTTGTCAAAACAAGGAGTAACTTCATCTGAATGTCCCTAGATAAAAGAACACCTTTAATGTCTAATGAAAGGTGCTGAAAAGTCTCTGGATATACCTGAAAGCCCCCGCCAGAACCAGTGAGGGAAGCGTCCTTAAAAGGGATGCAGAGAAGAACAAGAGCAGAAGACCAAGATAAAAGAACAAACTGTATCAATTGTTGACAATCTGACAAACTGCATCTGCAGTGGATATCACTGGCTTTAACATCAGACTCCCAGGACTGTTAGTCCCTGTTGCAGGACCAGTCATAAAGAGGATAACCTTTGCTGACCTGGAAGGTACCAAACAAGATGCCCTGGGAAGGACAATGATTACATCAGTCTCTTGCTTCATCTTTCTGCTGCACTGCTTTCTTTCCTCTACTTGCTAATCTAAAAGCTTCTAGGAAGCATTGCTATCTTGTGCAATATTGTGTTACTGACTTATTTAATGGGCTTGTCTTTTTCTTGAGCAAAATGCTACAGAAATTCTTACAGTTCGCTCTTCTGCTAACAAAACGTAACTTGGACCATCAGAAGAAACAGCATCTTTTAGCTATAGGTGCTACGTTTCTTCCGCATTTCTTTGCTTGTTCTTTCCACACCTGCTTCTTTTTGGGGAGAAATGGATAATTTTGGTGGAAAGAAAGCACACACACAGAAGCCTCACTAGTTGGTATCTTAAGAAAATCTAGAAATACAGCCAACTCCCCATTTCCAGAGAACACCACAGCACTTGATGGTGTAAAGCTTAGTTAGATTTTCACCTAGCTGCAGAGATATACTCTGAGTGCTTCTAGCCTTCACTTTCCCATGAGAAAATTAGTTTGCAGCATGCTGTAACCCCTATGTGTATTTCAGCATTACTCTGTGCAATAAACCAAATATTAGTTGCTATGCAGCATATTCTCCAACATTTTTAAGAAGACAACGACTCTTATTCTTTTCTCACAGCAAAGGAGCAACAACTGTGCCAAAAAGGGTTTGGGGTTTTTCTCTTTTCTTTTAACACAAATTCTGTCCACTCATTAGAATTTCTGAAGTGATCAAACATGACCCTGTAGGTAGGGGTCTGGTCCATGACCCGTTTGAAGTCTATGCACTACGTAGAAAGATCACCTAGTAGTTATTATCAAGGTCATGCTGCATTCTAAACACAAAGAAATGAGAATCCTGAACAGTATTCTGCCTTCCTGTATAGCACCAACTCCCAAACCAGCTCACTGCCCAGCACTTGCAAGACTTCAGTGGCAGCAGCTGACTGCTTGCTTTCCTCTGGGACAGTAGTTACTGTGGCACTTCTTCAGCCTTCCCACAAGCTGCTGTTACCCCAGGAAAAAAAAGGGGCAAGCTGACGTTGGAAAAAAATGGCATCAGAGCATACTGCCACATGCTGGCCTGCCCCTCTCAGACCAGGTCTTGACACAGACTTAATTTTGTATTTTTATGTAAATAACATGCTTAAGCAGTTGCTTAGAAAAATACTACTCAAATATAATGTATTTTGAGGATTCTATTTGATTAAAGTAGTTTGTAGCACATTTTGGAAGTCCTTTTAAGAATGAATTATAAGTGTGATTTGACACTTGTAACATGCCATTTAGTATTCTTTTATCCCTTCTTAGGAGGAGGGTTCTGTGCTTTTAATTTTAGCATAACTTTTCTTTTCCCCCCTTTGCTATTAAATTACTTTGTTGCTGCTTATTTGTATTATATTACAAAGGCTTTGTTGAATAAATGTGTGTGGGATTTGTGGTGACAGGTGGTGAAATTTATTGTCCTTAATTCTTGTAGGAGTTCAGTCCCAATGAAACCAGGATTCTTCTGTGACCACCCTCTCTGACCTTGATCTCATACATATATAAACCTTAAGACACAGTGCTACAGCAGAGGCTGGGGGCAGCTGTACCAGTCCAAGTAAAGTCTAAGGAAAGAACCAGGTTTCAGCTCTCTGGGGCCCTCCTTTTCCCTGTGGTTGACTGTGAGAGTGTGCTACATTACCCTTTAACTACTTGTGGTAAATTCTTCCCTTTCCTTGTGTGAATGGAGACAGGGGACTGTTTCCACATTTCTGCCTACCACCTCATTTCTTTGTGTTCCGCATGTATCCAGAATATTTCTCTTCTGAACTCCTCGGTAGGATCTGAAAATGTGCTAGGCCTTAATAAAACACTTACAAGATCAACAGTATACTGCCCATAGATATTTCCATTGCAGAGCCAAATAAGTGGAGAGGAGAGACTGATGAATGACTCTGTGGCCACACATGGGAAAGAAGGAAAAGTGTTTCCAAATGTTCGGTTAAAATCTATAACATGTTTTTTTTTCAAATTCTCACAGCTCAAGTCAAAATCCCCTGAGACAGAATTTCTGACCTTCATTATCTTTAACTGTTTGTTTCCGTATGTGCCACTGCCAAAATGCTGAGTAGGCATTTGAGATTTACCTTCAATACACCATTTTAGCTTACCAGATGCTTACTGTAAATCTAGAAACATTGTCCTGAAATAGGTACAATTTCACTGCAAACGCGAAGCAAAGCATGCATGCTAACTGAGCAAATGCCACTGAGGTGTTAAATGTGACAGGATATCAGCATATTTAAGAAATATAAGGAAAGAGCACTTGAAAGTATCTCAAAAAGCTGTGTTTCTTTCAACAAAAAATAAAAAAGAAACAAGATAATTTATGTCTACACTAGCAAGTAGTACCATTCAAGAGAAGTGGATCTCTAGAGTGAAGCAATTGATTCTGAGGATCTTGACCCTATGTTAAATATATTTGTGTGTTTTTAAAAAATTATTTAGAACCTCTTGTCTGGTTCTGTACATCTGACCCCCTCACTGGCAGATGGAACATATTTCTGATTTAGTTTCACTCAAAAAGAAACCAATTCATGTGCACTAAGTGGGAACAATCAGAAGGTTTGCTTTAAAAATTCTCTCCTGGTCCAAACTAAAATACTAATGTTTACCCCAAATACTTACAACCAGGGTTCTGGAGCAACTCTTTTGGGAGGTAACCTAAATTTAAAATACGTTTCTTTAAAGTATTATCTGAAAAGTTTTCTATCCTTTTTTTCTCCTTCTCCTTTGTTTCACCTGGGCACAGCTCTCCCATAGGCATTCATAAAGCCACTTTGTGTCCCTTTGAAATTCTCTTTCTATATTATCTCTGCTAGGAGGGAGGTTGAAACCATGTGAACTGCTTATTTTGCTCACCAATAACTGTCCCCTCGAACAGTCTCATCTCCCTGTATCTGAATGTCTTGTTCTCAAAATCTAAGAGTAAGACAGATCTTCGGGTCAACAACTGACGTCTTCCAACAGTATCTGTAGAGTGCTGACAGAAGCAGGTGCTGACCCGTGACTGTGGTATGCAGATGTGATGACAACACATAACTAATAACAAAGCTGTCCTGGAGTCTAATGTGTTGCATCTGCGTCACTCTTCCAAAAAAGAAACCGTGTTATTCACACCCTCCTTAACCTCCCATTTTTTTTTGTGAGAGACAACCAGAAATGACTTCTCGCACAGAAATGTTATCCTGTAGTCTATACTTGTTTCCTTAAGCTTCAGGAAAAAAAAAAAAAAAAAAACCACAAAAAAAAAAAAAAACAAAACAAAAACACAACAACAACAACAACAACAACAACAACAAAAACAAAAAAAACCCAAAACCCTAAACAGATCCTTCTTAAGAGAGAGGGCAGAGGTGTTATTTTAACAGTCATCACTGCTCTACTGTTCTCCCAATGTACCTCACAGCAGAGACTAAAGGAAAAACACAAAACGATAAAGCCAAATGTTAGCATTCTGGGCATATGGCTAGAAACCTGAGCTAGGATTAGCATTCAGCAGTTCTGATTCCCTAAATTACTTTGGCCAAGTTGCTTAGGCCCTGTTTGCATTAGATTTCCAGCTGTGTGGAGAAATAGTTCAAATATGAAAGCTTAGATTTCTCTAAAGCCCCTAGTATTAGGGATTTCCTCAGTTGATGGATGCTCAGTCTCAGACACCTTTTAAAGAGGTTCTCTGCAGTATCTCAAATCACAAGATGCTTTTAAAATTCAGACTTTATTTAATTTGATCCAGTTGTGCTGACTCTCAGCAAAGCAGCAGTTGTGTTAAAACCTTTTTCCCTTAAAAAAACTCTTAGAGCAATATTTTAAATGTATGTTAAATAAGGTCTCAGTGGTGTCCCATGATACTGAAAGGCGCTGTACTCATACTTAGCTCTGTTGTCTCTTACTGAAGTCCTAGTTATATATCACATTTATACCAATAACTAAGTGGAAATTTTAAAGCTTTCCTCCCCTGCCAGCAAATGAAAGCACATGAACAGAGTTTTCACCTTCTTTCTCAGCTTCCTCCTGTGCAGGAGATGGACAAGTGGCAGGGAGACAGTACTACTAGCTGGCTGTTCAGGGAACTGAACACTCCAGACACTGTAGTGAACGAGCAGTAGAGTGCTAGCACTATTGACTTGCCCAGCCTGTGGTGCAATCTCACCATTGGTACAACCTAATCTGAAACCAGGCCCTGAAGAGAGCTGTCCATGCTCTTGCCCTTGTCCATGTGCTCCCCTTCATGCCAGGTTTAACACCAGCTAGATCACTTAGCTGAAAAACAACTCTGCTAAAAAAAAAAAAACAACAACTAGATTGAGGGCCAAATTCATCTTCCCATTTGACCATGTGAATGTTAGTGCTGACACAAGGGCAGGGGCAGACGAGTGGCTAGCAAGAGGGGAGATAAGGTCTGCTCCTTTTAGCATTATTACAGTCTTAGACCAGCTTAAGCCGTTCACAAAAACATATTCTGAAATGTATTGCAAAATGGCATTAATAGCATGATGAACTTTGATCTGGCCCACAGGGAATACAAGACAGACTGCAAATTGCAGAACATGCTGAAGTACAGTTCTGACCTGACAGGGCAGTGCCAGTATCTTTTTTTTATCTGATCTTGGAACATGTGGCTATGCTGCTTTATGTGTGCAGACACCACTGGGAGTAACTAGCATGAACAGCAGCAAAGTTTACTTGCTGGATACTCCTTAAGATGCTTGGGTATCCACCAGTTTTAGAACTGACTGCAGAAACCTGGTCTCAGCAGATCTGCTATTTACCTGTTCCTTCTTCACTTAGATGATGTTCCTAACACACTGTGAATCCATAGTTAATGTGACCGCAGCCTCTGTCTCCCAAAATAAAAAGCTGTACAGCTGTCTGACATAACACCTAGCCATTACCACACACTCTGTGCAATCCTGTGGTTCTCCATGTTCAAAACACCTGGAAAGAAGAGAGGATATACAATTCAAGATCTCTAATGCTTCTGAAGACTGCACCTGAGAGTGTTCTGCTGCTATGACTGAGTAAATCTAACAGAACAAACAAAACTCTTCATTACCACAGGAACGGATAAGTGAACTAAAACAGCTTGGCATGATTCCTGTCTCGGTGGATTCACCTCTGAGATATCCAGAACCTTGAAGATAATGCCATTATTAATTGCTTCAGGTCTCAAAAGGGTAAGACTGAAGAACAAAGAAAGAAACCATATGGTGACCTCAGAGAAGTCTCTGAAAAAGAAGGCTAGGCAGCTCAGGTGGGAGAGACGTTCCCAAGGATTAGAAGGGAAGAGCAGAGATCACTTTCCTTCACTGAAAACTTGTAGGGGATTTTAAGCCCTAGAGTGGAAGATAAAGAGGAAATGGATTATAATAAACATCTCCCTTTCACCTCTTTTGGCACAGAAGGGTTAGACTTTCCTGTGCTTTGCAAAACTTCAGCACATCGTTGAGAGCAGCAATTTGCTCCAACTCCCTTTAATATAACTGAAACCAGCAGCTTCTGGATTACAGTCTCCCCTGAGTGCTGTGACCCTATCAGAGTCCTGGAACTACCCCATTCCTGCTCCCCAGGTTCCTCCAAGATCACAAGGGGGGAGACCTGGGCAAGAAGCAACAAGGAACTCCACTGAGCCAAATGCTGGAAACTTCAGAAGTCAGATGTCTCCTCCCATTTTATTGAAAATCCTCCTGTTAGCACCCATTTAAGCATTTATAATTCTAGGAAAATAGAGTGTTCTAAAAATTTGCACGTGTGTTATTTCTATCAAAAAGCATTTTCTGCTGGGCAAAATATTCTCTGCCATTTCTTTTAATATCCCTACAGGTCTGCAGACTCCACACATGGGCAATAATGTGTCCAGGGCAGTCAACTGCAGAACTTCAGCAGGCTGTACATGAAAGCACATCTGACATCCTCTTGGAAACGTACAGCATGCAAAGCATCACATACTGTAGCCCTGCTCCGTTAGATGACCTGTTAAAAACTATTCATGTACTTCCCTGCTCCCCAGTAATTCCATCAGTTCCACTACTCTGTGCAAAATTAATAAAAGTGTACAAGGCCAGTTATGTGAATCTTGATATCTATGTCTCAAACAATGTACCTGCCATTCTATATGGAATCATTAAAAAAATGCACAGAAAATCCTAAGCCAATGCCGCAGAAGACAGAAATAGCCGAGCAAGCCTAGGTGTTGAGGGAGTGCTGCCATGTCCAGGGCAAGCAACAGAAAAGCATTCAGCAGGGTTGGCTTTATTAGTCTGGGCTTTGTGCAGTGTTAAAGTTATTTTGGGAGGGTAAGCTGGGGCTTGCGATCTGAGAACAAGCTTAGTTGGTATGTTCCAACATAAACATATTCTACATCAAAGGTAAAACACTGGCTATTCCTGAATACTGAAGGAATGGACAAGAATGTTGTAGAATTGGTGCTCATCTGCAGCATGAAGTTCAACACAATCTACAATGATTAGCTGAAAGCGTGACAAACGGTGCAGCCAAAACATGCAGCTCATGAGTTCTCACTGCTGCATCCCAATAGTGGGAACAACCCCACCTACGTGGCGCAGGAGGAGTCTTTGTCTACGATGCTGGATATAATCTGAGTGAGTCCTGCCTTCCCCAAGTGATGACGTTCCTACAAAGGTACTTTGTTCGTTGCAGAGCCGAAGCTATCATTTGCACATGGCTATGCGGCAACATATGGGTATTGGAGGAACAGGATAAAACGCAGCCAAGCCCATTTAGAAGTGAACCACCAGAGACACGCTGTCATCAGACATATCCCAGACTGCATGTCACAGAGAACAAGGAATTCCAAGACACTGCTACAGCTCAAGATTTTCTGTGACAGCAGGGTAGTGGTTAGCTGTAACTTCTACTGGGGAGGTAATAATTGCTAGGCAAACACAAAGAAATGTTGGATGAGCAGTGGGGAAAATAAATGTGGTCATGTTTCACAAAATCCTGAATGGGTGTTTGCATTGATTAAACTGGTGTGCTTTTCTTATCTGCATGTTGGATGAAAATGATGCTTTATTCCAAACAGGCTACTGAGACCGTGCAATGACAGCAAATACATTAGAAAATAATAGGTGCTGAGGCTGCTACTCTACTTTTCCAAAGGGCAATTTCAAGTTGTTGTGCAAACTTGATTTTCTTTAAACAATTTTCTGACTGAGATTCACTGTTATACCTCCACCTACTTGCTGAGCTGTGCTATGAACATTCACCAGCTCTGCATAATGTATAAGAGGCATAATCATCAGCAAGTCAGCTAATTCTTTGCAGAATAATAAATTATCATACATGTCTTCAAGCTGAAAATTAATAAATGCATATCATTCTTTATATCTGGTGATCTGAAGCACGATGCAGCACATACAATTGAGGATGCAGGAGATGGATTTTTTTTTTCTTACTGATATGAAAATGCAGCATTTCATGCTTAGGCTTGAAAGAAGGATAGCTTAATAAAATGAAGCTTATGATTCAAGTCACACTTTTACTTCAAAATGAATTTATCATACCTTTTACACATACTGCAAGTGATGAACAATGGCTTAGGATAATTACTGTCCTTATTAAATGAGGGAATCAAAAGGTGTGTTTTAGGTTGGTGGTCACAGATATGACCGTCCTGATGAATGGTAAATAAACAACCTAAGAGTCAATGATGCACCTTCTTTGATAACTGTACTGTTTATAAATGGTCTTTTCAGTGACAATCTCAATGTTCAGAAAACACTTCATAATAGGATTTTTGGTATGTGGATTTAAATTTAAAGAAATACGGCTGTGTGCAAGTATCATTGCTAACAAGAAGAGAACTGTGCTGGTCACTTACCAACTGTTTTGATATACAAGCAAGACAGGTTTTGTTCACCAAAGCTAGTGCTAGTCGTGCCAGCCCATTAGAAGCAAACTCAATTTGTAGATCTTAAATGGAGTACGAAAAATTTGTGGAGGCTTGAGGAGCAATTCCTCTCTTCACTCACTGTTCAGCCAAGCCCTAAATGGCATCATTGAAGGACAATTTTGTTTATTGTTTTCCAAAACTAATGACTAATACTCCAGGTAAACTGTGGCAACAAATACTGCTGTTTATAGCAAAAGGCACAAACAGCATCCCACTGAAGTTCTCAGTTCTAAACCCCCAGTCCTGAATCAGGGTTGACATATGGATGATGTCCACAACCAGGCAGGAAAGACCCTCCTGATTGGCTTTCACCCAGGGCCTGGCCACCCTTGAGTGGGAAACAATTAGGAGATCACCAGCAGGTGCCCCTCCCTTAGCATTAACATCAGGTGTCCTGCCTTTAAAGTTAACAGCAGAAAAGCTGGTTCTGCCTCTAGCGAATTGGGGAATATTGTTTATGTAGTGCATATGTTGTGTGGGGTTTTCAGTTGCTGGAAGAGCTCTCCATTTTGTGTGGTGCTCCCAGTGATAGTGGGGCACTAGTATGGCTGGGAGCAGAGGGAGAAATATGTCTGTAATAATGGCAATGTTTTATGGTCATGGCTATGCAATTGGATATTGGGCTGGTCATCTGGTTCCTAGGTTGGTTTGTTCCTGCTGTCACTGTGTATTTCACTGTGAGTGAGTATATCAACCTTTTTATTCCTCTGGTGAGTGGCTGCCTCGTATCCCTCATGTACGATTTGGAATTGGAGGGAGGGATATGGTCTGTATGCTGCTTATTGATGACAATATCATTCCTATTGGGGTATGTGGTCAGCAAAAGAATCCCCCAAATGCTCACACAGACTTGATCTTTAAAAGGGCCGTGTAATCACCCTTCAGTGAGAGCTAACAGAGGTCACTTAAAGCCAGGAAGCCTGACAGAGATTTCCTTAATATGGTATCTGAGGTTTAAGTGATCAACACTCTATAACAACACACAGACTCTGAAAGCTTCAGTCTTCACCCTTTAATGTTTTAGGAAGGCTTCAGCACTTTGTAGGAGCAGACACATATTTGGCAGCAAACACCAAAACAAGGAGTAAGCATTGCCAAAGGCAAGCTGGTAACACGCCTGGCAGGATCGAGGCGCTGTAGCTGTGTTAACGCCCTCACTTGTGCACTCCTCCATAGAGGATTATTTTGCAGCTTCCAATTAATTTAATGAGACTCATTTTGAATATGTAAGCTGTGCATAGCTTCAATTCCAGTCTGTGTGGGTCTAAGGAGAAGAATAATATACAGTTCGTTAACTTTTTCACCAATAGGTTGCTGTTTTTCAACACTTTGGCCAAAAAAAAGCAGCGGTTTCAGTTTGAGGAGCTGGATGCATCCCTCAGCCTTCTTCCCTGGTTCCCATGCTACAAAGTTTGGCTGCTGTAACCAGCCTCTGACTCTCCAGCCTCTTCTGGACATAAGCATTTTCCACAACTGGAAACAGACCACAGCAGGTCATAGCAGGCTCAGCCCATGAAGACTGTCGTCAGAGAGGAAAATTAAAAAATGCTAGGTCTTATTTGGCTGCACGTTCCACTCTCCTGCCACTATCCCTAGCTGAGCCCAGTGAGCTCCACTACAGAGCCCATCTCTTCCCCCTCTGGGACTCAAGGCATGTGAGCCTCAGTGATGCAGGATTCCTCACCCTGCATTTTATGCTGAAGCAAGAATTCATCTTAAGGCTCCAAGTCACAACATGGTGAGAAACCCCATGCAATCTGGAGGCAAAACATTCTTTTGAATCTTTAGGGGCATTTGGGAGAATCTAACCTGGTTCCTAACTGCCTCTATTTCCATTATTCTGCTGGGAAGTGTTATTAGCTGCCAGAAAGATCTGCCATGGTTCAGGCTGTTATCTGTGGCAAGCACTGTTTAAGCAGTTAAATTAGGTGGTCTTTTGCCTAGAGACATCTGGAGCAGGGGATAACAGAAAGGCTGGGCGAACATGGTGACAATGCCATACTTTTGAGTTGTATGGGAATGCTTAAAAGAAGCTGTGTCACTTGCCACAGTAGTCAGACAATACCACTGACCCTATTAGACAACAATAGGATTTAAAACTCTTAAAAGACTAACTGATACTATGTGACTGAAGATTCAATAATGCTGTTCAATGTCTTCTATGCCCTCACTGCAACCAAGTAGTTCAAACATGCATTTCTTCTAGAACATTAAGTAAGGATCTGTTATCTTCAGCACTATTGTCCAAAAAAAAAAAAAAAAAAAAAAAAAAAAAGTAAGTAGCTGTGGCCTCTGCAGGCATTTTTACTTGCATTTTTCTGATAGTAAAGTGGGATTGATATCCAAGTTTGTAATATAATTTAGGGCTTATTACTTAAGACATACTACATACAGGAAAATTGCCATTCTTT
>NW_008614536.1:0-290 GCF_000691845.1 Merops nubicus | reverse complement strand
AATTTCACCACATCTCATGAAATTTCATGAAATCTCAGCAGATCTCAGGAAATTTCACCATATTTCACGAAATTTCACCAAATCCTATGAAAACTCACAAAATCTAGCGCACCAAAAAAATCCCATGAGTTTTTAACCACATCTCACGAAATTTCACCAGATCTCATGAAATCTCATGAAATCTCATGAAATTTCACCAAATCCCGTGAAAACTCACAAATATAGTGCACCAAAAAAGCACATGAATTTCACAAAATCGCACAAAATTTCATGAAATCTCACCAAATTTT
>NW_008614535.1:21999-22874 GCF_000691845.1 Merops nubicus | reverse complement strand
TAGGTTGCCCAAAGAGGTGGTGGAAGCTCTATCCCTGGGGACATTCAAGATCAGGTTGGATGAAGCTCTGAGTAGCTTGATCTAGTGGGAGGTGTCCCTGCTCATGGAAGGAGGGTTGGACTATATGACCTTTGGAGGTCCCTTCCAACCCAGACATCCTATGATTCTATGACCTCCTCCAGATGAACCTGCTTGGACAGAGTGGTTGGCCTATGTGATCTCCAGAGGCTCCTTCCAACTCCTGCCATTCTTTGACTCTGTAAAACTACTTCTATTTTATAAACTGCCTGGTTTTAAATGTTATCCAGAGGGCTGAAGTAATAAGTAATGACAGGAGACAAGTGGAGAATATGATTTCTTTAGCTCAGGAAAAAACAGATCTCTGCAAAATGAGTCTTTCAAAAAATTTGGAATTGGCTTATTTATTATTTTCACAAGTAAGGCCCAACAACATACAGTATACACCAGATGCAAAGTAGCAGCCAAATCCATCCCTGTCAAAAAAATCATGAACTTTGATCAGTTCAGTACCAAACATGTGCTAACTTTTAATTTCTCTTGCACTTGTGTATTGGTTTGTGTCTGATGGGGTTCTGGTAGCAGGGGAGGGCCTGCTGGCATGGTTTCTGTAAGAAACTTCTAAACCTGTCTCTGACCAAGGTTGAGATACCTCTGGTTCTGCTGGATGACAAATATTCAGCACAGAGCAAATAGCTCCTGTTGTTATTGGAAGCTCCCATGCTCTTCCATCCTTGTTCAGAGGACATTTATGTATGTATCTCTGATAATAGAATCACTTGAGTCATTATGATACATATATACACCAACCTGCTGTGAAATATCAATGATGAAGTGCTGAAAGACTGTCACTGAAC
>NW_008614535.1:15790-21968 GCF_000691845.1 Merops nubicus | reverse complement strand
AGGTGACCATTTTTGAACTCTGACCAACCTACAAAACTGTCTGGAAAGGCAAAAGGCTGCTCCTCCACGTTAAAGGTAACTTGACTACCTATGGAATCTAAAACCCTCGTAGAAGAAAGGCTTACAGGGAGAGAAATTACCTTGGAAAATGCTGATATAGCTGGAAAAAGTACATAGTCCTTTCAGCAAGATACTGATCATTAAAGCTTGTCCACTTTTTTAACTGTATCAGATTGTCCATCAAAAAAAAAAAAAAAAATTTGCCTTTTTCTGCAAAGCTAAACTCTTCCCCTTAAACCATCACAACTGTAATAACACCACAAAGCCAAAAATATGAACATATGGTTCTAAATCCTTCTTAACAGGTAAAATCTCATTTAAAATATCTATTTCCATTGATAATAATGAAGGACAGTGCAGGTCATTTCGTATTTGGGCAGGTCAGAACATGATTTTTCCTGGTCGTAAAATAGAACTGAAAACTGGCTTGCAACAGCATTAAGTAATAATTGTGACAGCTTGCTAAGCCATTTTTACTAAATACTTTTAAATTTCTACTCCTTTTCTGTTTTAACAATAACAATTATTTTAAAAGTATACTTACTATTTAAACTATTTTGACAATTGGTTTATGAGAATAACAGTTTGTCTGTAGCTTGTCTGCAAGCAGTTCATGGAACCACTTTTGAATATATGTCATTTTGTGTAATGAAAACATTAACCTTTTCCTGGCCAAATCCAAGACAAATAGTCACCATGTTTGCATGTGAATAATACAACTTCAGATAACCTACGCTCTTTTAAAAGAACTGTTCTTGAAAATAAATCCATAGATAACCCACAGTTACTGTTAAGGAATATAAGAATAGAAAGAGATAAAAGGGAGGGTCACATATTGGTAGTGACAGTAGCATATCAGACAGAGGGCACATCAAGAGGAATGGACATTTTATGGGTTTAGAGGCAGAAAAACAAACAACAGAGAGTGTTGTGAGATCCTGTACACACATGGAATTCATACTGCTGCTCAGGCTCAAGGCTGTAATTTGTCTATTAGTTTTTTATACCTATGTCAGACACAAAAATGAGGCTGATAACACCATTAACATATTACAGTAATACCTGAAAATACTTTTACAAATATTAATAATTTACTTATCAATATACTATGTAGTATGAAAATAGTATCATCTACCTTTTAGAAAGTGGAAAAGTGAGGCACAGAGACATTGACTGACATGCTGAAATCATAGTGTATCTTGGTTGTTTAGAAACAAGCCTAAACTCAGATGACCTGCATCTATTTGGTCAATCAAGGTATCATTTAATTACATTCCTTTTCTTATGAAAATGCTTTGTGTTTATGATGTAAGACACTCTTGAAACAAGCGATTTGCTGAAGTACGCAAAAGAAAGAAATGCAAATAAAAAAGGCAAAATAGTCTAGAAAATACTATCCCAATAAAAACCTTCCAGAATGTTGCAGTTTTACTTCTGATATGCAGTTACACATGTTTATGCTGTTATTCATTTCATTATTTAAGAAAACTTGCCATGAGATCCTTTCTTTCTATTAAGGATACAGGCCCTAGTTCAAAACACTAGATGTTATATTAACAGGTGCATAACAGAAAATTTAAGGAGAAAAGGAAACTGCTAAACAAGCAATGAGATAGAGAACTTGAAGTAAAAATGGCTATTTTATGGTCTGTCATGAATCAGGGGAATGATGATACAAAATTATAATCTCCACTGGAAACATGAACGCAAGAGAGCATGTCAGACATAGATCAGACAGCAAGACTGAAAACAGAACATAGAGGCTTTTCAATGCTTATCTGGGCTGGAATGTAAACCAGGCTGCTAATGAACTTTTACACCAAATGATATTTAGATTAAAGTGAAAGGAGTTGAAAATTTACATGCAGATTTTTATGGCTATGGACCTGCATCACAAACTCTGACTTTGTCATTAGTGTGGTGTGTACACTAATTAAGTCCAAGTTGTAAAGGTGTGTGGTCTACACACATGTTTATAGATAGTCCTTTTTGAACAAATTATAGACAAATTAACATACAACATAACAACAATTCACACAGATTTGTCACTTGTTCCACTTTGTGTCAAAGCATGGTTCTTTTATTTCATACAGCTACTGCATCCAGCATTAATAAGATCTAGGAAGGGAAAAAAAGAACAAAAAAAAAAAAAAAAAAAAAAGAGAGAGAGAGAAGAGAAGAGACTTGATGAGAAATTTATGAGAACATAGAAACTATCTTAAAATAAATGTTTCATCTTTTTCAGAGGACTAAAAATTTGGATCTTACCTATGAAATAGGAAATGCCAGTGATCATCAACAAACCAATAAGGCAGATATGTTCTGCACACTGTTCTTCCCATATGTTTCATTTACACACATGCATGCAGATTCCTAGAACAGAACAAGGTTTCAAGATGTTGCCTTTCCTACCATACTCTGGTTAATGCCCACACCTGATCCCTAGAGTGAATCTGTCTCAAAGAGGAACTCGTAGTAAATGCCATAGAAGAAATAAAGCCACCCTGCTACTCAGAATGCTCTGAATTACTAAAACTAACAAAGCAGTATTGGAGAGCTTGCCCCACTTCATCTGTTACAAGAATGACTGTTCAAGTCCTGATTGCTTCAGCTGTCAGCTCAATGTGAGAGCTCCTCCTGCTGACCCCAACTATCACAATATTATCCTAGTGATGAGGAGTCTTAAGTGGCAAATAAAGTGCTTTGAGAAATAGCAGTGAGTCAAGCTGGAGTTCAAAGACAGTAGAGTGACATATGAAGATCACTTGAAAAGGACATATGTATGTAAGCAGAGGATGGGAAAAAATATTCCTAACACTTTTGAAGAAATATTCTTAGTACAGATGTCTGTAATAAATTTCCTGCATAGATGTGGAACTTTTGAGGCTGTCCTTATTCAAAAACATAAATGGACACATCATTGAAAAGGATTTGCTGCTTTGGGAGAATTAATAGTTCTTTCTTTGATTGGAAAACTCAGACAAAGTGTGAAAAAAATCCCCAACAAACAAATCACTAACAGCAAGTCAGACTAAGGTCGTACCTAGATATAAACCACACAGAAGCATAAACTGCATCACAATAGTCTCCCTATGACTTAGGACAAATGCGGTTGTAAACAATGCCACACTAAAATAGGAATTAGCACTACAATCCCTTTGTGCCACTGATATGTCTCTTGTACCATCCTTTAGAAAAAGATCAATCCTGTCAACTAAGGTGGAAATTTCCTCTGGTTTCCTGCTCTACAGTCTGAATAGTCCTGTACAGTTAGGTGATGACCACCTTGTTAACGCACTTTAGCAGCCACATACCATTACACCACTTTAGCTTTGCTCTGCTTATAAGGCTGAGCAATGAATAATCACATGAAAAATAACCCAAAATTTAGCAGTGTCAAAATAGCACCATTTCACCTTCTGGCTTCTCAACAGTTTTAAAGAGTTTTATTGTCAGTGTAATTTTAGGAAGCATGTTAAGAAGTAAGATACTGTGTTTTTCTTTAAAATGAAGATGTGTAAACCAGAAATTATTGTTATCATCTCTTTCAGACTGAATTTAAGCTTTAAGCAGTTATTTCCTTCCATTTTTCTTTTTCAAAAAGAAAGCTTGTTGGAAACACAAGACTGATGACAGGCTCTTGAGAGCAAGCCAGTGAGTTATGATGACAAGAACTATTCTGAAGTGCTTTAATGGTGGATCATCCAAAGAGAAAAAAGAAAGATTAGGGTCTTACATCTCTAGTGGGTACTTCAACTCATATCCGACCTACTGGATGCTGGTAAATGTAGGTTATCATTGTTTAGAACACTGGCCAAGCCCTCTCCAAACAACTGAAGTACTATTAGTGGGATATGATGTTATGAGCTGGAAATGATCCCATGAATATCTGTTCTTTGAAGAGGTGAAAGGTTTACCCCTTTATATGTTGCCTTTTTTATCTTTACTTCTTAAGTAGTTTTAAAGCTGGATGACATAATTATTGCTCCAATGATATTGCACTGAGAGAAGCCAGCTGACAAACGTTGCAGAAAGCTGTGGTTGGAAACATAATCTCAAATATTTAAACACTTAAATAAATAAAGTAGCCAGCTGGCTGTCAGCAGCTTAAAGCCTTGGCAGAAAAATAATGAAATTATCATCTGAGGAGATGTGTGGGTAACAGGTCTATAAATCTTTGCATTGTATCTCTCCATATATCTGGCTAAATCAGAATAATCGGAATCCTCATTCATTTTTTTTTTTTTTTTTTTTTTTTCTTCTACACTGCTGTTTAGGGTTGATTTTGACCCCTGTGCATAAGGCCTGAAGGACATGTGCTCCTAGAGTGGGATTAAGCAAAATGAAAAGAGGGAAGGCTTCTGGCTCTGTTCACTGTACTGCTTAGTATGACTTACCTGTTGCAAGCTGTTTTCTAAACACCTTGAAGGATAGAGGAGCATCGTGTCCTGTTATGCTGTGTTCTAGACTTTCTGATGGCGTATTGTCTGTGTAAATTAGTCTTCTCCAAAGATGATATCTTTCTGTAGACATGAGCCCCACCTAATCTAGCTGTCATTAAAATTGTACATTTAGATTACAACATAGAAAGCTCAATAAATTTATCTCACAATTATGCAGAAAACTGAGTTCACCCACAACCACAGTGCAGCTATTGTGTCTGCAATCACACAGTTTCAGAGCCACCCACTGCCACTAACTGAACCGCCAAAGAGCATTGATTGGTAGTAATCCATGGTGACAGTCTGGTAACAGTCACTACCCACAGCCTAGTCACAGCAGAGTAAAATACAATAGGTGGGCTATACATATATATTTTAAAATAAAATGTCAAAATAAATCAAAGTCCCCTAAAGTTATCTGTGTCATGGTGAGGCCTGGTCTGTTGAATAGCTGCAACACAGCTCTTCACAAACAATTAAAGGAAACTCCAGGAAGCCTGTGCACTGATCCTTTAAACAAAGCAGTTTTAGGAGAAAGAATCTAGCACAGAAACTTTCCTATGACTCTTCATCTCTTGAAATTATGCCACCACTGAATGTATGCCAAGTTGTTAGTGAAACTGGTGTGTAACAGACATAGTGTGCATTGGAAACATGTGAATTATGTCAGCCAACCTCATTCTGGCTGGGCTTTGGTCCAGAAAGGATATCTGTTTTGATTCCCTGTATCAGAACACAATAGACCAGAAAATAGTTTATAGGAAGATGGAGTAAGCGAGTGGATCTGAAATTCACAGCTGTGCAGCTACTTCTCTTACGCATTGAACAGAAAATCCTAAAAGAGTGGAAAAAAATTTGGATTCAGTTGTCCATCTTGATCAGGAATATGTTATCTTTTCATTTTTTTAATGGGTGGCAGTACAGAATGTCTCTGGGAGACAGAGGTGGTCTAGGTGGTGCTTTCCACATCACTTTTTCAGTCCAGATAAAAAATTAAAATCTAAACTTTTTCCCTCCTCTCATTCAAATCAAGACATTTTAGTTAGCATTGCTGTTTTCAGCTAAGGACTTTGGGGATTATGAGTATTTGACTCTAAAGATTCCTATTAAAAGTGGTTAAAATATATTCTGTAGAAAACAGAAACCTTTTTCAAAACAGTTAAAGTTGATCATAACCCCAGTTTTATATGCTGTGATAGTTCTAGGGAATAATTTCAAATGCACCACAAGGACTTTAGCCCATTAATGAAGCTGGATCCCTTCTTATGGATTGTGCAGGCTGGTCTTGGTTGCCCAGAAGTGAGTCAAGATGGGGAGTCATCTTCAAGTGCAGAGTCATGAAGCTGCTCTGGAAGAAAATTGCTACATATTAAAGCTATATGTGTTATGAAGTTAAAGAGTATACAGTGTTAGGAAGCACAAAAATGTTCTCTAAACCTATCACTGACAGCTGAGAGATTCTGAGCTTTAAGTGACTGCATTTAGAGCTGTGCTCAGACAATCTGACTATATGCTGCCAGTCTGTAGATTAGTGAATCACTTTGTATTTCCATACAGCTCCCTCTTTCTGCTACTACTGTCTACTCTGCTAGGCTCCAGCTATGCCTGCACTTAATTACATGCCACTCTTAAGCTACCAGTACATAGAGCAAGCCTTTCCTTGGAAAAGGCTTAAA
>NW_008614535.1:1572-15759 GCF_000691845.1 Merops nubicus | reverse complement strand
AAGTGCCCCAGCAATTCCAGCTTTCCCTAGGCTGCCTGAATCAGGTCACCATGTGACTGGCAGCACTTTTCAGGGACCAGACGAGTGCTGACCTATCTTAGAAATCAAAGCCTTAAAGTATGTTTATAAGAAAATTAGAATATCCTTGGCAGCTAAGTCTGTGGAAATGCAATCACAGCATTCCAGACAACCGTGTTGTGAGGATTCAGTCCAAACCACTACAACGTAGGTGTACATTAGAGGTATGTGCTATGTACCGTGTACAGTAGCTATGAAATGCAGCTCCTGCTTTGAGCTTACACAGATAAAAGCACCCTGGAGGCCAATAATAATAACGTGTAGCACATGTTAACTCCTACATCCAACACAGTCTTTCTGGAGTGGAGTATGGCACCAAGAGCCTTCTCCCCTTCATGCCTCTTGCTGAACTTCCCTGTTGCAGCATTCATAGGAAATCAGTTAATGAGTGACTATCACACTGAAAAAAGCTCACTAGATGAAATAACGTTCAAGCAAAATAACAGCCATACCCCTGTAGATACTCTTCATTCTGAAAGAAACAGATCCATTAAATTAATATCCCATGGAGTGAAAACTAGTCTAGGAAGCATATTTCCTATATTGCTTCTTTTGTGTAGTCATTTTTCTTTTAGCACGAATAAATGAACAAAATATCTATATTTAATGTGTGTGTGTATAAACATATATAATTTTATATATCTGTCTATAGAAGTTCTTATATGTATTCCTTGCTGTGAACTAGATGCTATAAAATCCCACTTCTCCTTGGAAGGAGAGTTGACTGCAGGGTGAGTGTGCAGAGACTAGCCGTGTTTTATGAAACCTGGCAAACTTAGGTGTAATAACAATAGACATGTCAACATCCAAATGTCAACATCCAAAGTTTTCTGGCCAGACATTTAATCTTTTATGATCTGGAGGTACTTAATACTCTTTAAAAGATCCCCCAGTGATTACTGACAGATGCATTGTACCTACACACATTTATTTACCTATTGCTACAGAAGGGAATGACACTTTGTAAATAAATCAACAGTGCAAAGAAGCTATATTAAATATTGAAAAAGAGAGAAAAGACAGAGAAAATCCCTTACATTAAAAGATCTTCCTACAAAATAAATTACCTGATGTTAGTATTCACATCATAGCTCTTCCACAATAGTCTGTCACTGAGCCAGTGACATCGTTGTCTTATTATGGACACTGATTCTGGGCTGAAGTTCATCATCCTGTCAACAGCAAGTTTGACTGTTTGCAGGGCAAGGACATGTCAGGACACCTGGGACATATTTGTATATACAGCCTTTTCCTCTGTCTGCTTGCCACTAAAAGTCCATCCCACCCACATTCCATTTAAAGTCCACAGTAGGAGAAGAACAAGAGAAAGGAGGGGAAGGACATGGGAGTGGGGAGAAGAGGGAAAAGTGTTGATAAGAGAGTACAATGACTGTGACATATGGGGGCTGGGGGTATGTATTAATCTGTTCTGTGAAGAGGCTTCTTAGAAGAGCAGGAGAAAATAACAGTCAAAGAAAGACAGGAGGAACTACTTAAGAGGAGTTAAGACATGATTTATGGAGCAGTCCTTATTTAACCTATGATTCTTAGTTATTTCACATTTTAATTATTAAAATATTTTAAATAGTTAATCTATTATTTATACTACTATCTTTTGGCATATACATCCACAGTTAAAACTCTGTTTCCAGCATAAATCATGTATGCTGTTTCTCACTACATCTAACTAAATAAATTAATTTCTATCACTTGGGGAAATAGGGATACTGACTGTCATTCCTTGTTTTGGGATAATTTATAAATATGCTTTGTACATTTCACTTCTTGTACATATGCAGAAGGTGTAACATAATGTTCGACTTTCAGTTTTCATGAACTGTCATAAGCTTAGATTGATCTCCCTTTAAAAGTATCTTCAGTGGCACCATCCTTTCAAAACCATCCGGTGCATTATCAGCTTCAGGATTCATAATACCAATTCAATATTACTAATACCAGTTTAGCATTACTAATTCTTTCATATTCAGAGTCTTCCTTTTAAGCTTCTCCATTCAGAACTTACCCTTTAACATGTGAAGAGAGGGAAAAAAAAAAAAAAAGAAGTTTTTTTCTTCTCTGCTAGAGAGTGGGATATCACAAATCAGTGTATGTCAATCTACCCTGATAGTAAAGAGGGAAGAAAAGGAAACAAAGACCTTGTGTGTGAGTGTGAAAAGATTTGGAATAAATAATGTGGAGATGTTTAGAAATGGAGAACATTAGAACAAAACTTGTGGTAATTCTTTTTATTTATGAATAAGTCACTCATATAAAATCTGCACCCTGTGGAGTAACTGTAGGTGCCTAATTGACTGCCTGTAAGCAAACCATTACATCTCTATTACTGCATCAGCTGCAGGGAGGATACAGTAGGAAAAAACAACTTGTAAGTAAAGTTCTCACATCCCTGCCTTGTGGTGAACTCCTCGGCTGCTTTTCTCATTCTAAATCCAGAATGTGTCTCTTCTCACAAAATCCTTGTCTGTGTACTGCTGGCATACACAGCACGCTTTGCTATGGCAGTTGTGCCAGATAATTAGAAACAAATTTAGCCCTGGTATAAGCATGCACAACAAAACCACTGCCTTTATTAAGAAAAATGTCACAGTAAGGAAGAAGTTCTGTGACACTTATAGAAGTGAGAATGTGTCATCGCACGTCATCAACAGATCTCCTGCTTTTCTTGTTTATCTTCACTTTCACTCTCTCAAAAAGTAGCCTAAGAGTGATGACTGGAACAGAAAGTGCAAAAAAAAAAAAAAAAAAAAGGGTAGGACTTTTAAAACATATTATTTTAAAGGTATATTTTTATTTGCAATAAATATTTTGTAGATAGAAAATCATGCCTATTATTTAAGAAATATGAGGACAGGAACATGGATAAAATCCTCTTAAAAGACTGTCACTGTATTTATTAATTAACATCAAACATGATACTGTTTCCTTCAGGTTTCCTTAGCTTAGCTATTGACTTCTAGTTTCAGGTTACAGAAATTGCTAACACCTAGTACAAAAGAAAAACAAAAATTAGTTCATTCCCATATTTTGAATCTGCTGGATATCTAAAAAGATCTCTAAACCAGAGTCAATATAAAGACCACAGATAATCTGTGCAGAAAGAGAAGTGTGCTGTGAAGAATGACCCCTGTGACCCAAGCAGCACTCCAGAGACCCAGAGGATCTGTCCTGATCTGAGTTAGAACAGAGCTAATTCTGTTCAGCTAAGTCTCATCCAAAAACTGCACTTTCTGAAGTTAATGGCGTATTTTTGCACACAATGTCTGCTTCTAACAGTGATAGCTCTTGATGTCCATAGTTGCTACCAAGGATTGGTATGCATAAAGGCTTTTGCTTGTACTTGCTCCTATGAAGAGCAAGGACACTGATAAATCTTGCACATTGGGGTTGCAGAGAGTAAAGAGCTGCACCTGCAGGGAGGACCAAACAGGATAGGTGACACTAAAGTGAACAAGGCATCCCATCCCATATACATCATATTAACCATAAAGCTGAGGGATCACGAGGGTCAGTGTCTCTTCTTCAGTGGCCAGTATCTGAAGAGGACTCTGTTCCGCCTTTGATCCCAATCCATGCATTCCTGAATCTAGTTCCAGACTCCAGCTCCTGAACCCAGTCCCCATCTCTCACTAGTCCGGTCTGAGACTTCCCCACCACCAGCACATAGCATCAGTGGTGACATGACATAGTTGTCATCAGGGGAAATGGGCTTGATAATTGGAGATTTATACATCTGTATATCTTTCATTCTATTATTGTTATTTTTATGAAAGCTGTTTTAGTTTTCAAATCCATAAATCTCTCTCCCTTAGTCCCTTTCTGTTCCTCCTTGGGAAGGGTTAATAGAGAGCATTGTAATTTGTCTAGTGGCTGTCCCAGCCCTAACCCTTGATAGGGTGACAGTGAAGGTGCTCAGGAAATGCAGATTTTTCTGAAAATTCTTGAAATTTCTATCTGGATAAGTTATACTAAGAGAAAGGCCATCTGGAATTAAAAAATGCATAATTAAAAGTGAATATGAATGTGTATTCATACATTTGCATATAAATATCATTATATAATTTCTTAACAGTTAAAAACTGTCTTAAAAACTCCAGGAAAATTTGGAACTGGTTTCATTTCAAGTTTTAGGAAGTTTAAATAAGTTCTTCTTTTATCAGAAGCAGTCTATCAACCCCATTCCTCTCTGCAGATTAACAGATTATTACCTATAATCCACAAATTTGACCAGACATCAATAGAGGTGTAAAGAACAACTACAGTTTAAAAAAGATCAGGGTTGATCCTTCTGCTTATGATGTGTCATGTCTTATTAAAAAACAATGAAGAAGGAGGACAGAGCTGCTAGTCAGCAGCCTTTTACAATCTCCAGACTTCTGCATACTTAGTATTCAGCTCCCTTGCGATGGAGATAGAGAATCACAAGTGATTACTGCATGTGGGAACTCATTAAACTCGGATAACTCAATTGCCTGCAATCACGCATTGTTTCCCTTATATGTCTCAGCATCTGCTGTATTCTGCCTGCTGGACACCATCCCTATGAGCCAAGGGATCATCTGAAAGGACTAAGGTTTTAGAGATCTGAACACGAGAGTTCCACATAGTGAACAGTTCAAGGTACTCTAAGTGCACTTATGGACATTGCATGTCTACAGCTTAGTCTTTTAAAGTAGACAAAGGGAAATCAGGAAAAAAAAAAAAATAGACTGAGGCTTTACATGTTGAATGGAGATGTTCAGCTTTACTCAGAAGCAATTACAGTGAGGAAACCTGGCAGCAGAGGGAAGTAGTTGTTTCATCTCATGGGAAATAGGTTTACAGGTATGTTTACCTCTTTGTTACAGGTAACGATTTTGTTAACCTTTAAGGATTTACCCTTTGTGCTTATAGCCTTTTTAAAAGTTATGAAGATATTCATAGGAGTCTCCAGCATATGTAAGACCACTCTTTCCCATGGGGAAAGCCAGAAATGTTTCTACATTTTTCCATACAGGCTACTTTCTTATCAATATATTTCCATGATATATCACAGAACAATACAATTCTAATTTTTCTAAACCATGACCCAAACACCACCCTCACCCCAACAAGGAAGATACACAGAAACATCTCAAAATTAAAGAGGCACAACTGTTAGAGCTCAAGGTCTACAAAAAGTACTGGGTTATCCCCTACTTTTTCTGTGTTTCTTTTTGAGTAAAACATAGGTTTATTTTAAAATTCTAACACCTTCCAGAACACAGAGTAAAAATAATTTTCTCAGATCAGCCTTTTTATTGCTTCTCTGTTACACCTGAATGCTAATTAAAAAAAGTAGTCAAAAAGTAAAATTACTAAGACTCTTACGCAGAGAAAATGTCTAAAAGTCCAAGGTGAAATCCAAAAGAC
Organism: Merops nubicus; assembly: GCF_000691845.1. Lineage (NCBI taxonomy): Eukaryota > Metazoa > Chordata > Aves > Coraciiformes > Meropidae > Merops > Merops nubicus. Next base: position 10,272 of record NW_008614535.1, on the reverse strand, counting down.
CACTTAGGCACCTACCATACAATTCTAGTGTAACTTAAACACTTGTATATAGAAGGGTGATCTAGAAAACGCTGTGTACTCGTTCACATGTCTGAGAGTCCTTAGGCATCTAAGTTTTCTAACTTAGAAACTCACTGCAAACATCCAAATATGCCCCCCTCTCAGCTCAATGAATTATCTAAATGCACATCCTCCCACTTAGTTTATCTGGGATGCAAAGCAGTGTGTCCTTGCACTGTCTGCCCAGTGACCTGGGTCAGTAGGTGTTCTTAAAGTTCACTTAATGCATGATGTGAGCACCAAATCCAGCAAGCTGCATAGCTCCCACAGTCACTTCCATTTGAAAATAGGTCAGGAGAAGGCGGCAAGTACCTTCATAGCAAGACTGTTGTGCAAAATGTGTTTAGTAATATCACATCCTTCTCCTCCCCCTTCTCACTGGTTATCTTCTGAAAGAGATGCAGGAGACAGCTGTCTATGCTGACACTTCATATGACTTACATAAAAAAGTGCGGGTGAAGCATTTTGGTTGCAAATATGAATTCCACAGAACGGAATTTGGATTATGGACAAGCACCTAAATTCAGGAGAAAGACAAAACTGTAGAATTTTCTGTCTCTGACATTTTGAAATGTGTAGCTTAGAAATCCACCATCCAAACAGATTGGCTGATATGAATCATGTTTGAGGGCTGTACTGGAAAGTTTATTTGTCCCACGCTGCACTATGAATTCCACTCCTCAAACCTGAATCTCATTTTGAGGTGCTGAGTCAGTGAGCAGTCCTCCAGGACTTATTTTTTTCTGTTCTTATTTGGGTCTTTAACCAGGTTTTTGAAAGTTCAAACTAAAGCCTATTGAACCTTGCCTCATGGATTTGTAGGTGTCCAGTATCATTTCCTTCTGGATATCTAAATGAAGGAAGTTAGTGTTGTGAAATGGGTACCAAATAACTTGAAAACTGAGGAAATTGAATTCCAACAGTTATTTCCAAGAACTCAAGGTCAGTACCAGAAGTTAAAGGACATTGGTAGCCCCAGAAAAAGTTCTATTTAACAGATAAAATATAAAAATAGAGGATCGGTCCTCTTCTACTGTACACTCTGTAAGCCCTCCCTGACTCTTAACAGCTTTAGCAGGAACAGGAAAGTTGAAACAGCACATGTACCTTGTTTTCTTCATTTTATTCACAAAGTTGTCAATAAACTTGAGACCTCCAAACAAGATTTCTGTTTCACAAAGCTACCTGCAAATAAATCAAGGGATGCAGTGACAAGACAAATCAACAATAGCAAATTTATTTGTACAGACAGTTCAGAAAAGAAGCAGTGACATGTAACAAGAAAAAAAAAATCCTTAGTTAATAAATTTTTCCCTGATATTCAAGTCAGTGTCTGCTTTCTCTCACTGTCTTACAATCCTAGAGGTTTGTAGTCATGCTGCAACTGCTATTACAGTCTAATGTGGACAGTGATGCAGAGGTCCAAGCCTGTGCTCTTTGGAATACTGTTTTTGAAAAGTAGGCAGTTGCAGTATAGGGAAAATTTTTGAAAGGAGTGAATGAATTTCATTCCATCCATGAATTTTAGATTCTTCTGTCTTTCTCTCTCAGATTTCCCATGTGAATTATCTGTCAGATAATTACCACAGCAAGAATTACTGGGCTATGAAGCCACAGGTTCTTGTCCACATCACTCATCCTATAAAGCTCCCTTCTAAATACTATGTGCTATTTTCCCATTTTAAGTCCTCTTCAGAAATGAGATGTTCCCGTTTTCTGAATCAAAACCCTTGATAAAGATTGGATCACAACATCTGTAAGTCAAGTTTCTTAGCTTCATGTTAAGGGTGCTGGAACAGAGAGGTGGGATAAATAGCCTTATGGTCACTGAGTTAAAAATGAAATTCAATATGAATTTTCCTGCTATGGCCATCAAACTACACTTCTCCCTCCCAAAGCTGGCCTGCTTTTGCAAGGTCTATTTTTGCAGTTCTTAAAGGGACAGACTTAACAGCTTTATCTATAATGAAAAGCCTATGAGGTCAGTGGGCATTAACTTGTACTAAAATGTTTGTCAAGAACCATACTAAAGACTAAATGGACCTGTCAAAGACACAACAAGCATGCTGATCTGTGTTTTCATTTTGTTTTTGGTTTTGCATTTCTAGATCTGTTTCTGCTCCTCCAAACACTGAGCTGAACTTTCTGGAGCAGTTTTTTTAGGCATCACAGTGTGGGTGCATGAATATCATGTAAGTGCTGATAAATGAGGCCAGGCATATTTTAATAACCTTTGATGTGAAAGATATTTGTGCACCACTCTTACACACAGTCAGTCACTGTGTATCTTGGCAAAGCAAGATCCATTTCTGAGGAAAGAGAACTATTTCCATCCTTAATAAGTCATTCCAAGTTTCCTATGATGTTATAAATAATCGGGCAAGCAGCCGGCTTTATTCTCCCTAATTTGATATGTCAGACTTGGAAAGCACAAAAGTTCAGTCTCAACATAAGCTCTAGTATTGGACTTTGACCAAGATTTTCCCCTTCCCCCTCCTAATGAGATAAAATTTATCATAAAACACGCTTACCAAGGCAGCTGAGACACGGCCCAGGCTTCACATCTATTTCCTAGGAGCCCCCTCTGCTCATAGTCAGTCCTGCATGCTGCCTGCATGAGGTCACAGAGTGTTGGGTTTGCTTTGGGGAGCTGGCAGCTAGGCTGACAGTCTTAGTTAATACACTTGTCATCTGGGAAAATAAAAAAGTGCTTGCAAAACACAGCTTAAATTAGTTTGTGAGTAATTGGAAAAGGAAATATAAAGTCACACTCTTTAATATGCACATCAGGAAGGCAATGAGGTGGTACATTGAGTACCTGGGTTACTCACAAAGGTCAAACGTCCTCATGACAGGCTGAGATCTTTTCAAAACTTTGGGGAGATACAGCAGTCTTCACTGAATGTTCAAGAGCAGCACAATGCAGAGACATGACGAAGTTGCAGAGCTTGTTTTTATTCATGAAAGAAGGTCAATTGAAAGGACACATTCCTTTGTAATTGTAAGAGTGACAAGAGGAATTTGTGATTATATTAGCACCTGAGGAAAGTTTTTTTAAGTCTGCCTCTGCAAGTGATGCTTTGCAACAACTTAGAAAGCTGTTCAAGCTGTTTCTAATTGTTATTCAATTGTAAAAGAAGTTAAATAACTCACTCTCCACCTACATCTTGGAAATTCAGGAAAATTAATTAAATAACATTATTGAAATTGCCTGTAGGTGTTCTATAATACTACTGCAGGCCAAAGCAGTGCACTGATGGTCACTGCTTTCAAATACAAGGGAAAGGGTTTTTTGTTGTTGCTCAAATGCCTTAGGTCATATTTTCAGATCAGCTTCATTTCCAGAATGCAACCCAGATGTATTGTTATGGATTTTAAAATACAATTATTGCTTAAAGGTAAAGTATGCTAATAGGAAAATTAACTTGTTCTGATGAGTCATAACATAAAGTAATTTCCTTTTAAAAACAAAACTAAAACCTCACTTTACTCCCTTAACTCAGGTGGTATTTCTTCAGAAGAGGTAATATATCCAACTTGAATCTGTTACGCTTCTTAAAACACTCTGCATTCTTAAAAAAAAAAAATTATATATATATGGGAATTAAGGACATTTTCTTAAAGATGTCTAATCCCAATTTTAAATTCTTTATTAAGAGCATTAATAAAATGTTAACTGAGTTATACTTCACTGTAATATGCATGACTTCTTGAGAACGGGTACCCAAGGGCCTCTTCTGGACCCCTCTCTCTTTTCTACTTCTTCCTGTTCATCAGAATCAAAAGAGCTCTCTCAAAACGGAACAGGTCCTTCCTGGATCGTGGCACAGCATTCTCAGGTAGAATGGAGGTTTGAAAGATGCAGAGAGACTGAAGAGTTTGTTTGAGTAGTGAGGCAATCATGCTGCCTGGAGCAGAACTGTTTCTGTAGCAGCAGGTCTGGGCAACACAACCAGGCTGCTTTCTGGAAACCGTAGTCCTGAATCTGATTTCCACAAACGTTACTTCACACCACTCAGGTGGTGGAAAGAAGTCTTAAAGTGAGTATAAATCATATTTATACCTACTACAAGGCCTCTTTATATGTCTAAGTCAGAGGAAAGTTGCTTTGGTGTAAATGTACTTTAGGCCCTCCTTTTAATTTGGCATTAAAAAGGAGTCAAAAAAAAAAAAAAAAGAAAGAGAAAGAAAATGCTTTCAATGTCCCAGGTTAAGGTTGGATAATAGCCATACTGTAACATAAGCTAGGATTTCAAAGATGTCTCAGGAAACAGGTCTCTAGCTTCCATTCACTTTTCAAGCAGGCTGAGTGACTCACTTCCTTAGACTTGTTTGAAACCCTATCCAGAACAATTACTCTGTCTGCATATGACTAGATTGTTTTCTAATGACTGGCTGCAGCCTGACAGACCCCCTATCACAAAGAGACTCCTTTGGGTCAAGCAATAGAGCTCTTTGTTTTCAGCATTAGAAGTCTTACCTAGCAGTACACATGTTCAAGCTGTAGCTGGCAAGGATATTGTTTTTGCCTATGGCGTCACTATAGTGCCACCTCAGAGGAGCTAATCAGGATAAGGTTTGGCCTGTGTTTGAATGCTTACATGGCAGGTTCCCAAGCAAAACACCAGGTGTTAGTCATTCTGTATGTCTCACTACTCCCTCTGAGTCAACAGTGAACCATTGACCCAGAATTTCAAAAAACAGCCAGCAGCAGAATTACCCTGTGACCAACCAGTGACCGCAGGGTCAGGGGTTTTTAATCCACATCTACCAACACTGTTTGTTTTTCTGAAATGCCAGGGGCACTCACAAACAGATCAAATTCTGTTAGAAGTACACAAATGTATGCAAAGAGACTGCTCATTTACTCTATTCTGAGTAAACAGACCGAGGAGTTCGAAGAAAGCTTAAAAAGAAAATCATGGCAAAGATATTTAGAATTGGAATGTGTTTTGTGATATTTAAGTATCTAGTACAGCCTCAGCTAATCTAACTTCAGGTGGCTGTCTAGCTTCCCCCTACCATCAGTAGAGAGGGACAGGTGCCTGCAGAAGATGGTCCCTCTCTTATCTGACATTATAGAAACAATAAGAATTACTCATTCCCTGGAGTTACCTTCTCCTGTTCATTGACAGAAGAGCTGTCTTGGAGGAATTTATGTTAAACAATGTCAGTCTCCTTAGCCTTAGTGCTTTAATTGCAATATCATCAAATTTATGCATACTCTAAACACAGAAAAAAACTGAATTGTTTACCAGCTGATATTATTGTGCATACCTTTAAGAATCTTACCTATTCATGATACAGTGAATAAAGGTGAGATTCAGAGAGAGAGAGATGCACGCACATACATGCATATATTTGCGTATATATTGTATATTCAATCAATATCTGAAACTGTCACCAATGCAAAACAGCTAAAGGTCCTTTCTGGAAAGCAGAAAGGCAAAAGTACAAACAGATTAATGATTATGGATTTTATTGATTTTATTAGCAAACAAGTCCTCAAACAACAATTCTTTGTTCTATGGAGGCAAAAGTCCCAGCACAATAAGCATCTAAAGTATTTGTTAATTTATGATGTGTGAAGCAAGGTCACAAATCCAATGATTTCTTACCCTTCGATAAGTAATATTAGAAAGTATCTCAAATCTTAGCCCCTGCAGGAGTGTTGCAATAATAAATGTCAAACTCTTGGCATGGCCAAATTGATTTGGAATATCTAAACTGGAATTCACCTGCTTGATTTTTAATCATTACTTTGAAACTGGCCCATGATGATACTAAACTGTGGCCATTTTTCACACAGACTATATAATGTTAACTATCTACATCTTTATTTAGCCATCATGGTATTGAGGTGGATTTAACACAGCCTTTGCAAATAACAAATCTGCAATATGTAAGAAACTCAATATAGATATCCAGGGAAGATCTTTTGGACTCTAAGATGCAAATCTTCTTACTTGTCTGTAGTAATCTATACATTAAGGCTTTAATCTGCTCTGGATGTCTTTATTCTAAAAAAGACAGACAGGCTCCTGAAGAAGGTGTTTAATTTCTCTTAGGCTAGTCAGCTTGTTAAGAAAGAAGAGTCAGAGTCTGGAGGTGTTTACTTTTACTCAATGACTATAAATAGAGTCTTGGTAAATAGCTTATATCTTTAGATGGCTAAATTTAGGAAAGATTAATTCCACTCTTCATGATTACTAATGACACTTCAGTAAAAAACAGTCAAATCAGAAGATTCTGTACCTTAAAATGGAACAGGAGACAAAAGTCTACAGTGGAAGCTGATTTTCATCTATAGAACCATAGAATGTTTGAGCTGGAAGGGACCTTTAAAGCTCACCTAGTCCAACCCCCCTGCAGTGAGCAGGGACATCTTCAAAGATCAAGTGGTTCAGAGCCCTACCCAACCTGGCCTTAAACATTTTCAGGGATGGGCCCTCTACCACCTCTCTGTGTAACCTATATCTATCTATATCTATATTTATGTATCTATCTGTATTCCTCTAACTTGGAAAATACATAAAATATTAAGGAGTTTGTGCCAGGGTGAGTCCCTTCCAACCATGCTTAAGGTACAATATAAGGATAGTGTGCACTCAATTTTTCCTGTGTGAATGTCACTGCCTTTTAAATAAAACAAACTTATTTTAGGGCAATCAGTTGTTTCTTAATCTAAGCAGTTAGTTTCTTAATCTGAAGTGTTGTAATATTTCCAAGTGTCATTTCTTTAATGATGCCAGAAAATATGTTGAGCAAACATTAAGGTTCAAATACTAATCTTGACTTAAGTGGCAGATAAGTCTGTAAGAGAGTTTAATTGGAATTTTAAGACTTTTGTTTGCAATATAGTCCTATACCAAAAGAAATGTCACAGTACAAAACTCTGTTACTTCAAGGTTAACAAATCACCTTTTTCTTTCTGTTGTTGAAATGCAATTTACTGGCCTCTCCAAGGATGAACCTTGCTTCTCTTTCTGTGGCCATAAACTACTATAGCACTGACGATGCACTACAAAGGGAATCTGACCAGTAGTTCCTACCCTCCTCTGTCTTGCCAGTAATATGCGGTAGCAAATTCAGCAACCAGAAGCAGGACTCCACCTGAAGGAAGGACTAGAATGTGTCCCAGTGGTTTTTAATCTACCAGGTAAGTAATCTGAATTGCTGAACTCTCCTGATTTGTATATCAGGAGAAACAAATAAAACCCATAAACAAAACCCATGGATGAGTTGTACCACTGCTCTGGAACAGTTCTACTCTGTGAGACTCTGTGCTGTTCTTGCAATATTTGTATTTTAAAGATCTTGCACCATTAAAAAGCAAATAAATACAACATAAATAAGAAAACAAATCCTATCCTTTGGAGTTGGTACAATACTTGGATCAGAAACCATATCCATAGTTTTTCAAAGTTAGAGGTCTTGGCCTGGCCTGCAATTTGAGATCAAGTTCCATTTCTGTTAAGAACACAAACCAGAAGACACTTTTAAAAGTCCCCAGACATAATGTAGACAGCACAACACTCCTAACGAATAGCCAGGCACGTGGCTCCAGCCGGCAAGTCTAATGAACAAGATTAGTACCTGTTTTATGAATTAAAACTTGAAGTAAAAAAAATAGTGTTTCATTTTCTCAGCAACCTCAATCTAATTATTACCAGCAGGTTCAGTTGGCAAATTTCAGTATTTTTCCACCTTTCATTTGTAACTGAAAGACTTCAGCCTCTTATTTATTTTCCTTCTCCTCTAATGCTGTTGTAGTTGCATGCCAGCTAGTTCTATTTTCTTTTTCTTTTATTAGGTTTCATTTTCCAGTAAAATAATATATAATGTATGAATTACTATAAAAACTCACACTTTCACATTTGTTTCTCCCCATTGTTAGCAATCCAAAGTAGCCACATGGTCTCAGCATGTCCTGTCTGGCAGGAGCACCCTTTGCTTAATTTCCCCACCCCCACAACTCTGGCAGGGTCTGTCTAGTCAGATGTATTTGTTTTCCCTAATTGCTTGATAGCTTTTTCAGAAAGCCTTTTCACTGAGTAATGACTGATCACAGAAGACTTCCTCAAACACAAGAAAGACTGATAGTTAGCGAACTAAAGGAGGTCAAAGAGTGTTGTTGCAAGACTGTAATGAACATGAAGATATCTTATTATTACTAATTGTTATTTAAACATCCTATTAATCTGATCTTTTTTCTCCATGAACTCTAAAAGATATTGTTTCTCTTGAAAGTGAGATCTGCAGCTCAAAAGGCATTCAGCTGTCAGTAGCTTCTGGGATCACTGACATAGTAAAGGAATAAAGTCCAGGACAGTAAGTCTAACTTGTTATTTGGAAGATTGTCAAGAGACAGAAAATAGAACACATTTCAGAATTCAATAATTCCAATAATGCAGTAAAGCATTACCTACTAAAAACTTATTGAAGAAAATGTCTACAGGGAAATCTGAAGGATTTTCTCCCATTCAATATCCTCCTGTTCTCCTTTGAATACGAATCTTTATGGGAGAAGGCATTCAATTAATAGTACCGTGGAGACAGCCTTCAGTCCTTTTTCTAGGAATAGTCTCTCTATATTGTCATCGTACAATTTAATGATGGACTATCTTAAAGAAGGACAGT
>NW_008614535.1:0-1541 GCF_000691845.1 Merops nubicus | reverse complement strand
GGGAAAGATACCAGATGCTTCTGTTTATTTCACCTTTAGTTTTAACATCCCATACAACTAGGTGGGAGTCTGGTAAACATTTAGTGTTGTAGATTCAGTTTTGTTTTGGTACAAAGATTCTTTCATTTTGATGCACATTTTAATTTGTCTGTCACATGATTTTTTCATAAGGGAAGACTTGCATGGTGTGGAGAAATTATTTTTTTTTTCTAAGGTGAACACAAAAGAAGAGAGGATCAAACCTTCCAGCGATGGGATTGTTGACCAATTTTATGCTGTCTTGAACTAAGCTGTTCCCTCTGGATAAATGAACTACCATAGAAATGTCAAAGGGAATTAATTGATATAACAAGAGTCACCATCTTGTTTTACTTATTTCTCTATATTTGCCAATGGTTAGCTAATCTGTCCATAAACTGTCTTTTAATCTTATCCCATGAATAGTAAACACATATTTCTGCAAGATGCAAGAAAAAAAGCTAATAACCTCTACTGTCTCTGCACAGTAGTACCCTACAAGCAACATCTAACCTGTAGTCTGTAGTTCTCTATTGTGATCTGTGAGTGTTGCTGTTATATTTTCCTAGTTATGATTCTGCCAGTGGTATGTGAAATATGCAATGTACCCTCTAACATGGAAAAATTTGGACTATTCATAAACATCTTAACTGATTTGATACGAGTGATCTCAGCATGAAATGGTGTAACTACAGCCAGAAGAAACAAAGATTTCTTACAAAATCAGTAAGTAAGAATTTTTTTCTTCTTGAAAAGAGAAAAGGAAAAGTGAGCAAAACAACAGCAATAAAATGCATACTTAAGTGAGCCATTATTCATGCCCTAATCCAGTTTATGACATTGACTTGAGGAAAAAATCGTTATTTCATAATTTTTCCTCATTTCATTTGAAGCTTTGTCCATTTTTCAACTTTTCAGTCCTTCATGATTTCAAAAGGCAGGAGAGCCAGATTTTAGTTTTGGTTTTTAGCATTAAAGAAACGTAATGTCAGCAAAGAAAAAAGGTGCAAGTGGCATTATAGCTATGTTACAATGAACAGATGTTCCACGAGCAATGATACAGTCACCGAGACACTTCATTGTGGGGTCAGTGACAAAACTCTTGTGCTTTTTGACAGTGTTTTCCTAAAGTTATTTTTTATCATATAGTTCTGTATTGATGATCTTGCTTCAAAAACTTTTTCCTGTGGCAGGTGATAAATTAGCGTTGTACAGTGAGCCATTGAACAGGAGTCTAGACAAGTGTGGGGGCCAAAGCAAGAGCACGGAAGAACTTGTGATTGGCTGACCCTGGGACAGGCTAACATGATGACATGAACCCTGGGACAAGCTAATGTGCTGATGTGATACGGAATTAGAGCAGAGAACTTGCCTTCCATCGTCAGTGTGTAATTCTGCCATTTGAGGAGAGCAAGGAACCAATGAAGAGTCACCACGACCACCACGGAAGTGCAGATGACCAATTAAGATATGCCATGACTTTCTTGTAAAAAGTATATTGTGGAGAGCTTAGCCACAGAGTG
>NW_008614534.1:0-15202 GCF_000691845.1 Merops nubicus | reverse complement strand
AGGATTAGCTGAACTACTGTAGAACTAGTCATGTAACACAAAAGCTATTCTGTCTGTTAATGCTGATAAAAGCGAAGCTCTAATTTAAAAAGCTTTTGAAGTATGGTTGTTTGAAGAAGTTCTATGCATAGATGTGTTAAAACTGTACCAAGGAAGCCATGCATTTGAAGAAATACTTGTAAGGCCAAGGCAGGAACTGGAATTTATGATCAAAATATAATGATGACAACACAGAAATTTTAATTTTCTTTGCATAAGAATGAATTTGTTAGCTGATGATAAGAGCTTTGAGTTGGCAGAAGTGGTGTTTAGATTAGTGTGATCTTGCACCGTTCGTGCAAGGTTTGCACAGTTTGCACTGTTGTATGTGGTTGCTTCTGTAACTTCTATAGTAAGTTCATAATATGTACATCTGTATAGTCTTTCTCACTGGAACTTTCCAAATTATTGCAAATATTAGTTTAGCCCCATACCCCTATGAGTGAAAGAGATGTTCTCTCTTGTTTTTCACATGAAGAATCTTTTAAAACAGGGAATGATTTATGTTTTCAAGTGTCTTCCAATATTGAGTGCATCAATAGACAGCTATACTTACTAGGTTTGTGATCTGTGGAAGCTTTCAGAAAGCTCATTGTTGTATTCTGAGCTATAAAGAAAATCAGTGGTAGAGCCAGAATCAAAGATACTGCTTTTAATTGGTAAGAGTTAACATGTGTCCCTGTCCCTGCTGCTTCTGCTGGCAGAGGCTGTAGGTTATTTGGGCTTTTTCAGCTGATAATCAGAGATAATTCTTAGTCTGGATACTAACATCAATACTGATTTTGTTTTGTTTTGTTGTTGTTGGATACAATGGATGTAAAAATTTTGGATGAGATTCAGAAAGATTTAAGGCTGCTGACCCCTTTTTAATTGCTACCTCTCTACTGAACGTAATGAGAGGTAAAACCTTGACCCTTCTTGAATCCAATAGGGGACAGCCACATAACTAAGGCATGTATTTTCTGATTTTGAAAGTTATATGTATTATATTTATTCCACCCATGTTAAAGAAAACTGCATAAACCCATTTGTTCTTCCAGGAGTGTATTAGAGCCTTAGGACGAAATAAACCTCATACACCTTTCAGAGCAAGCAAACTTACTCAGGTGCTAAGAGATTCATTCATAGGAGAAAACTCCCGTACCTGTATGGTAAGTTGATTTGGTTAACTGTTTGTTTTGACAATTAAAAAGAAAAAAAGATGCTAGCTGTTGTCCTAGTTTTGGCTGGAATAGAGTTAGTTTTCTTCCTACTATCCACTCCAGTGCTGTGTTTTGGATTTGGTGTGAGAGTACTGCTGATAACAGTCTACCAGTATTAGGAGTTTGAACTTAAGTCTGCATGGTAGCAGGCTGTTTAGGTTTTCCAACCCACTCACACCACATATTTTTTCTTTCTCCCTAGTAGGAGAAATTCCTCTCAGGATGACTACCTGTGCTTTTGTACAGTAATGCCAGCAGCAGGATGTAAGAGAAGACCAGAATTATCTAACCTTCATCAGTATCAGTCTCCTGATGCTGTGCTGCCATAAAAATATGTTAGTGTGCAGGACCATAAAGATGTTTGTCCCAGGTAGTGCCTTTATGGCTCTCCTGAAGGGAGCACAGATGAAAAAATTGGACTACTGAGAGGAAATAGGACAAACAATGATGCCTGATCATTCATATCACATTCATATCACATTCATATCACTGTTGCCTGATCACAGTTAATATTTTTGCTGAGTGCTAGAGAGAAAGTGGGATTTTCATGGCATTTTATTTGTCAGGAAAAGGAAGAACCTATAGGTAGGTCATATCTTCCAGATATGTCTGATAATAACTTAGCTATCAAGTATTGTTTACAGATAACTTAAAACTGAGGAAAGAAATACTTAGGAAAACAGTTAAACTCATACTTAACATTACCGAGTATGTTTTTTGGACTGACCAAAATAGTTCTCTCAAATCAGACACGAATCAGTATGGTTGAACAGAAAACAACCTACAAAGATATGTACGAATAATAATATCTCAATTGTTTGCAGGCTATATTAAATTTACTTTCTACTGAGCTGTATATTTTCCTTTTTGAGAAGTGTTTATTTTTTCAGTTAGGACTGTGCATTTACACAGGATGTTACCAAGACAGAGAGATGGGGGAAGTGGACTGAATTTCTATGAATTGTTAATGTTCCAGATATGGTTAAAAAGAATTAAATTGAAGCTTTGACTTGACATCTGTCTCCATGAGATGTTATTGTCTAGGGACAGCTGTATATAATAGACAGTTTTTGTAGAAGATCTCAAATAAAACTGGAGATTAAATAAAGTTAATTTACCCTTACATCTGTACAAAATGGTTTATCAATGTGTGGCTTGTTTTTCTCCAGATTGCTACAATTTCTCCAGGGATGGCATCCTGTGAAAACACTCTAAATACATTGAGATATGCAAATAGGTATGATAAATGTTATTGCTTATAGCTATACTGGCTGTTGATTATTGACACTTGGAATAGTGTTGTTCTGTGTTGTAGAATTATTTTAGCTACCTGAATATTTTTATTATACTTGCATTTCTTAATAAGATTAAATCCAAATTACTGATCCACGGTCATATTTAATTTGTCACTTTTTACAGCCATTACAATAGAATCAATAGAAACTGCATTTAAGCCATTATCCAGGGATGGATAATGTGGATTGCAAGGAACATGGGAGATGCCACTATTAGTTTTGCCCCTGCTCTGAAGGCACCATCTCTTGCATTAAGAGAGTCAGTATTCATGATGATTCCCAGGGGTGTTAGCTGAAATACCTTTCTGCAGTATGATATTTTTTTTTTGTTTTTCATCCCCTTGGTGGAACTGCATGCAGCTGCCAGTCTGTTTCACATATATATGAGATTTTATACTTCCCAACTTCAGGCAAACATCTGAGACTCCAAAGTAAAAGAGTCAGTTAATCCAACAGTGACTTTGTAATCACCGTAGAGCACCTTCAGAGGCTAATGCAGCACCTCTGAGACCTCTACTGCTCTCTGAAAATGTTGGTCTCTCTTCAGTGAGTGTGAAATGAGCCTTCCCCTGCTGCAGTTCTCCTCTGTTTAATCTCTGTGGAGATGGGGTGATGAGGGCCTGTGTCTCTGCAGTCAGACCTGTGACCCAGAGACTCCCCCACACTTTGCTGCAAAGAACAAAGGAAGCAAACTCTCCTCTGGGCCATCAGAAACCCTGGTTTTGCCAGAAAAGGCTACTACTTACTGGCCTGCTTGCCCCAGTGAAAGACAGGGCAGAACCACATCTGCTCCTGCTTGGCTGGGCACCCTGGCCAGTCACCATTTGGGCACAGAGGGCTGCTAGGAAAGCTTACCACCAGCTTCTTTAGATATCTGAGTCTTTCTGTGTCAAGATGAAGGGAGCTAGTGGCAAACCCGCTTGGCTTGGACCAATCTGTGTGATTTTCTTCCTGGTGAGGAGGAGGCATCTACTTCCCCTGCTTACAGCAATGTAATGAAGGGCCTTGCACATTCATCAAGACTTACTGGATCTTTTACCCCTTATAGAATGTGTGTTGCTGGAGTGGCTCCAGAGGAAGACACCACAAAACTAATTAAATACCTATTTCTAGTATATTAGACAGTTGCCCTGAAACTGTTCCTTCCCCTTGCTGTTAAATTTGTGTGTTATGGAGTAAATGCCTGTCACTGTGAAGTTGCTTCATATATTTTGTGCGTTTTAGTTCTTAATTCAGTTTTTTATTTTAGCTTTTTCCTAGCAATATTATCATTTGCATAGTATAATTAGTTTTTAGGTGCTGGACACCAGTGTGTTTGCAGCATAAGACAGGGGGCAGGGTAAGGCCCCTTTAAGGCTCTAGTGGCTTGATACTTTAAAAGGAGGCCATGCAGTGGAATATTTAATGTAGAGCAAATTTTATTAACTGCACGAATGGAAATCTGGAATTACTTTTCTGAAAACACTACTATTAGAGTTCCCTTCAAATTAGCAGCACTGGTTTTGTTCAGTTTTGTTAGTGATCTGTAAAACTTCTGTTTGCAGAAGTTTTAAATATGCTGGCACACTTGTGTTGTAATATGAAAATGAATTTATAGCTGAACTATTAAAGAACTATGCTAAAAAACTAGATGTCATTTTAACTGTGTTTATGAGAACATTTTCTTTTAATTTGCTGCTGTATTTTGCTGCTGCAGAGTAAAGGAATTTGGAATTAGTCCTTCGGACATTCCCTTCTCACAGGGTAGTGGCAGTCGCTCTGATCTCTCTCCTTCCTATGAGTATGACGACTTTTCTCCTTCAATCACCAGGTCTACTTCATTCTATACATGGAATCTTTATTTTTAAAGTTTTCTTTTTGGCTTTGTAATTTTACAGACCAACCTTTCATTATTCCCCTTGCCTCGAGTCACTCATACTTTTTTTTATTATTTTGTTTGGCAGGTGATGGTTCTGCATGATCTGCAATCATCTCCCCAGTATTTTGTTCACCCTCCCTTAAACATCTACACTCTGTATCCAAGCTTGCTAGTTTCCTTCATACATTTTAAAAAAAGTGGTGGTGTCACCTTTGCAGATTTAGTGGACCAAATCTGACAAGTCTGTGTTTAGGGTAATTTGAACACGTGTATTTAAAACAGAAAATTTCCATACATATATCTTTTTTTAAACTTCTAGTCACTCAGAAGAAGAATGAAAAACAATTCCTGTTGTAGTAAAGAGGTGCTACTTGAAAAAAACGTTTTTCCCTTTAAGAAAAAGAGTATGTTCTAAAACTTGATGTACTTGCGGGCTTTATCCTGTCTGTTTCATGAACTTGCTTTTAAATGGGCTTTTTTTTTTTTTTTGATAGAATCATTATCAGCCTTTTAAACTATTTTCATGCTCCAAGAGCCTGAGATTTCAATAAGATATTTTTACCTTTGAAATTATTTTAATTAAAAGATCTGCTAGTTCTTTGAGGTACTTGGTTGTAAATTACTATTTTCTTCAGAATTCTTGGAGGATTTTTCTGTAACAGCTAGTGAAGTACTGACTGACTAATGTTTTAAAAGCACAGTTGTGTGCACAGAAGAAGAAAGATGGTCAGGTTTAGGATGCTGAATGATCTTTTCTTTCAAATATTGCTCATTGTTAAGAAGCAATATTTGAGGGTTTGGAGATTTTTGCCTTCTCAATTGTTAGTGAGTAGTAAGATTTCCATCAGAATATGCCTCTTGGTAGACAATGGATGGTAATCCACCTGCAAGTAGTTGAAATTCAATGGTCCGTGCTTTGTAGGAGCTGGACGAAAATTTTTGTCACTGGAAGTACAACAAATTTGTGAAGCTGACATCATCATCCCTATTAAATGCATTAATTGTGCATAAACCCATAGAGCTTTATTTTTGGTTGTAACTGTTTTGCACAGGAAGTTACTAATTTACAGATGAAACGTTTTCTGCTGGCAGGGTGAAGGAGCTGACAGTCGATCCCAGTGCTGCAGGAGATATCCGTCCCGTTATACACCATGCTCCTAACCAGATTGATGACCTGGAGACACAGTGGGGTGTGGGGAGCTCTCCTCAGAGAGATGATCTCAAGCTGCTCTGTGAACAAAACGTGAGTGGTTTACAGCATTAATGAAGGAGATGATGATAAATACAGTGTCAGAACAAGTCTAGAGTAATGTGTATTTATAGCCTGTTATCAAGATCATTAAGTAAATACAGCACATCTCTTCACCTTTTCAGTTTATGGCATTTCATTCATTCCCAGACAAAAAAGAACCACGACCAAAAATGTTTCTTGAAGGCTGACAGGAGAATGTTTTATTTTTCTTCACCTTCCTTGCTCATTATGGCTTTTAATGTCTAAGTAGGGTCTGCACTAGGCTCTGACATTCTGTGGTGTGCCTTTTTTCCAGGATAGCTTCATATTTTTTTCAGGCAGTTAGAAATATCCTGGGACACTAAGCTGTTTTATTTAACACTCTTGTGGTTTTCAGCATTATTTTCCCTGCACGTAGCACCCATTTCAAGTCAGCTTGCCATTCTCTGCATTTCACCTGGCTACCCATCACTCTGCTTGCCATCCTGATTTCCATGCAGTGAAACGAAACCCTAGTGCACTGTTTGGGAGAGAGCCACATCACGTTCCCAGCATGTCTGCCTGGGAACTCAGCATCAGGGAGCTCAGAGGCATCATCTGAAGGGCATTTTCCCCTCATTGCTGATTATCAGCTCTAGTCCTGGTTCTGTAAATGTTCAACAGAGATAAAACTCAATTAGTTAAAATGGTGATGAAAGATGGAAAGTTCCTTACTGTCCTAACTTACTTTTCACAAGACTCTCTGCCTTCTTAGACACCTCTTCATGGTCTCTGCTGTATTTCTCATTTTAGTAACTGGCTTTTCTTCCAGGACTCTAAATTGTATAAGAACATGCTAGTAACTTCTTTACTCTGGAGCTGACAGAGTACTGGAGCAGGCTGTCCAGAAATGTTGTGGAGCTTCCTTCTCTGGAGACTTTCAAAACCCACCTAGACACGTTCCTGTGTAACCTGCTCGAGGTGAACCTGCTTTGGCAGGGACATTGGAGTAGATGGTCTCAGGGATCCCTTCTGACCCTTAGCATTTTGTGATTCCTAGAGCTCCCCTGTCCTTCCAGACAAATACCCTTTCTGATCATACCTCGTTGTTCATGCTGAATTAAATTAAGCTTTACAATATGTTTTAAAAAAGATTTCACAGGCGTTGTGTAAGGAACTATACTGTCTTGCTAAAATGTTATTTACAGCCTGCCTAGCACTTCTCCCTTTGATTGTTAACTATTCATTTCTAAAGAAGCCCTGTTTGCCCCAGTTTGCCCATTCTTCTCATGCATTAATCACTATGTACAGTTTAGATTTCTGACTTTACACTTACTCCACTTTTTTTCCAAAGGTTTAATATAATTTTGATTTCCTGAAATGTATTGAATAGAATTATTCTCTTTTTTTAAAAAAAATTCTGCCTATTGTGATATGCAAAATAGGAAGCCCTCACCAAAATACTAGTTTTCTGTAGGCATGAAAACCTACTAGAAATGAATATTCTTCCCTTGTGGCTTCCTCTTCCCACTATTCTAACTGGTTTTTATTAATGTGGAATATTCTCTTTTCTGATATCCACTAGGATTAATGGCTGGAAATTTTTAGTGAAGTTAACTTAAACTCTGTGAACATTTTTGAGTTTATTACCCTCTCTGCTCATTTCTGGTGGTTTTCTTGTTAGAAGTATTAAATTCTGTTTTTGACAGGTTCTGCCTTCTGTGTATTTCTGTTTGCGTTCTGTGATGAGATAGATCACATTCAGTGTGCTCCCTGTAGCCACAGCTCTTTCCAGACTAACAAGCTTTCCCATTGTTTGTAGGAAGAGGAAGTTTCTCCACAGTTGTTTACTTTCCATGAAGCTGTGTCACAAATGGTAGAAATGGAAGAGCAAGTAGTAGAAGACCACAGGGCTGTCTTCCAGGTAAAAGATGGAGCTCTACTTCGTGTTATGATAATCCAGGAGTTCAGGTTTTCCCAATGAAAGGACACACTCCTGCATATGTAGGATATTACCTGGTCATACTGCTGGTGTCAGAACTGGTGTCTAAACTGTTTTATTATGCTAAGTCCATTGTAGCAAACAAATGGGGAATGATCCGATAACCGCTAATCATTGTCCCCATGATGAAAGAGAAGTGTATTTCTGTGTCATCCCAGAAATTTAGAATTTTTTTTCTTCTCAACACACATTGCCAAGTCAACTGTGTTCATTGTAAGAAAAGTTAGAAAAGAAAGGTGGTTTCTTTTTACTATTTTTAACTATTCACTATATTTTCTCTTGCAGTCCTTTCCAAGCATTAGTGACTGTTTTTTTTTTTTTTCTAGTTGCAGGGAGCTTATTCAGATTGATCTTGAAATTTTTAATTTTACTATCTACCCTATGCCACTGTTCCTGTGCCAGAGCTGGCAATTAATAGTGATGTCTGTCAGCACCTTTTCTGTTTGGTCATTTCCTTCTAAGAAACTGTAATATTCCCTCTACGTATCTCCTCTGAGTATCCTGTTGTGACGTTTTCCTCTGAGATACGGAGATCCAGAAGAGAGATGCATATTTCTAACTGCCTGTTTGCTTGCTTTCTAGAATACGTGAAGGTTTTCACTGCCTATTAGTCAAGGTCTTTAGAAGGATAACTGCCCATGGAGTGCAGTGCTGGTCTGTAAAAGGCCACGAAGCCTTTCACATTCACAAAATAAATTGTAATAATAAGTTTGGGTTACTAGTTACCAGAAGGAAATGTGAGTTGCTTTGGTTTGTAACCTTATGTTCTTGAGGCAGGTTATCCATTTGGCACGTCTGCTGCAAGAGAACAGCAGGGCATTAAACCTGTAGAGAATGCACACATCTCCTCAATTTAGGTATCTAACTTAGTGGAACGTTGATACGTGTTTATAATACAGTACGATGCTACATAACTACATTTTACAACAGATGTAGAGATTCAGTTATTACAAAACTCTAGCCCTGAGGTAAAACATGGAGAAGTGTGGAAGTCATATGCCATAGCTCCATCCAAATGCTTGTGATTTCTGGACATAGAAGCTGCATTATTTTAAGATGTTGCTGCCCCGTGTGTCCAGCTGGCCTTCTGCTGGAGATTACTGCGCCTCCAAGCAGTCACTGGAAGCAAACGCATCCAAGCCTCAGCTCCCTTCATGTGCAGCATGGCTTGTTAGTTTTTGCTGTTGGAGGAGGTGGGCTGTGCCAATACAAAATCTATTAGCTGTACCTGGCAGAAGTTGTCTTCCATCAGCTTTCTTCTGGAAGCTACTGATACAAAATGCTCTTTCCTAACAAAAATTCTAAGATAGATGAACAGAATGAATTGCACTCTGGAGACATCAGTCTGCATCTTGTGTCTTGACTGTATGAGTTTATATTAGATGAGTCCTATCCCCATGTGAGCTCTATCTGCCCTGAGAGACAAAACACATACATGGGGTTTGGCTTATGCTGTCAAATATTACTTGGGCTACTGAGGATGGAAGGCAAAAATTAATTTTAGTATTTCAGGCTGAGCATACTTAGAACTGTTAGCTGCTTTCATGTTTTAAATTGAAACATTTCCAATGGGACCAAATTCTCCTGATCACAGGTTTGCATGGTTCTGTAAGCTTTAAGCTCGTGGCTGCATTCTTCTTTGCTGCAAGACTTTTTGCCCGCATTTTTGGTAATGTTCAGAATGCAAAGATGCACAGGAGCTGCTTTAACCAATCTTTACTGTACCCATACCTGTCTGGGGAGTTAGCTCATGTAAGAGTGAACATAAAATAGCTCTTCTTTTATACAGCTTCTCTTAAAACTGGTGTTGATTACATACAGAATTATCTTGGCTCCTTGACTGCAGTAATGACACTGTGATTACAGTCAGTGGCAACCAGCCCATACTTAAAATTGAAGCTTGACTTCAAAGTCTGATACCTGCTTAAGGGGGTGTAACTGACATAAAGTTCTGTTCTCTGGGTTCCTTAGCTTTACAACCACCTAATGTTCTGAATTTGAAGTAAAACTGGTGTAGCTCGGGTTTTCTTGTTGCTGGTATAGCTGCTAGGATTAAGAAACAATGTAGAAAGCATGCAGTTTTGCTCAATGAGGGAGTAAGGTTTCATTTTAGGATTGAAATCTGTTTTACTGAGGTGACCGGAGAGTGTAAGTATGGCCATCTTGAAAGAAGGTCTGATTCAGCTCTGTGTCTTGAAACTTGTCTTGAAACTTTGCTAATGTATTTATTGTTTTTTTTTTTTTTCACTTTCATTTAGGAATCTATTAGATGGCTGGAAGATGAAAAAGCTCTTCTAGAGATGACAGAAGAAGTAGACTATGATGTGGACTCTTACGCCACCCAACTTGAAGCAATTCTTGAGCAAAAAATAGATATTCTGACTGAACTTAGAGGTAGGTTGCTTTTAATCACTTCCATGTACATTATTAGCAGTGTGTTCTAATATGTCGTGTAGACTTGCAGTAATAATGAGGAAAAAAAAAGGTGTGGTTGTGTTTTAGGGTCTTTTTTCCCCTTATGCTGCCCTGCAGTGTTGTGAGGAAGGAACAGTTATTCTGCTGCCTAAGAACAAGTTCACATCTGTGCTCAGTTCATTTTAGTTCAAAGGAAAAATTTCCACTTAACATCGAGGAAGTATAAATTTGATCCTTTCTTTTCCTTTGCTCCAAAACAATAAGGGCAGGAAAAATAAAATCCAAATGAATTGCAGGAAAAAAAGAATGAGGAGAAAGTACTGGGAAACTCTCAGTTCCTGCTCTGTTGCATTTTGTAGTGTAGCGGCCTGTTGTCAGTGGCCTATCACTTTTAAAATTGTGCTTAAGAGTGGCATCAAGCTCTGAGTAGCTTTGTTGGTGGCTTCCTTTTTTTCTTCAGCAGCCTTTCTGTCTGAATTTTGTCAGCCTCTCTTTGTTGAAAAACAAACTGTAGATAATTTTTAGTGCCCAAAATTGACTCCACCACTTGTCTTCTAAAGTCAGCTTGTCAGCTTGGAACATCATGGCAAATGAATTTTACATTTTAGTTTCTGTACCTATTTAGACTCCAGGAGACACGCTAAACTGGTAAAAATTCAAGGATGGAGTTGGGGGCTGAGGAGTGAGGGTGTTTTTTTTTAATCTGTGTTACCTACTTATAAGATAAAATCTTAATTTTTACTCAGTGTGACTATCTGTTGTAAGTTAGAAGACTACATTAAGCAAATCAGATGTGGCCTGCTTGCTTTGTAAACATGCATTGGCACCAGTATGCTTCAGCAAAGAATTGGGAGGTACCTTCCCTTGCTTTGTATGGATGATGGCTTCCTCTTCAGAAGATGATAATCTGAGACACCAGCAGTGAAAAAACAGTTTTAAGTGATTCCCTGTTCTTTGAAAACTTAATAGATACTGCTGTTGAAACAAGGTACTGGAGTAAACGCTTAGATATCTCTCAGATAGCGATCCTGGTGTCTTTACAGGCAGCAAGATAACATGTACAGCTTTACAGGAGGGATGAGCTGGGTTCTTCCCAGGAGGGTTAAGTAAAAAATTCTTAGAAATTTTCACAGAAATAAGACAGAATGTCACACTGCTTTTCTCAGGTTTCTCCCATTATTGTTATAGTTATGATGAAATGCTTGATGCATTTATCAATTTACAGTGAATAACTTCCAAAATTTAATCACAAATACTTTTCACCTTCAAAGCAAAACAAAGGGTAATAGAGTTTACTCTGCTGGGTTTTAGAATGTACAGCAGTGGCTTAAGTGCAATTTAGGATACCTCTAAGGACGATTTGGAATGTGCTGGGAAGGAAAAGAATGTATGTGGTGTGAATCTCCCTGTGCTCTGTAAGTTAGAAGCAGAATTTAAGTGTGAACAGGTTACACGCTGGGAATGCAATTGTGCGGTTTCCAATCCTGTCCTGCCTGCAGACAGAGGCAGCATCTAAGGGACTAAGTTGCTAAGCAACTTGATTGTATGGTGAGTATTGAATTAAAGCTTATCTCAATCCTCTTGTAGTTTGTAGCGTCAGCTGTTTTTGTGGAGGAATGTTCTTTGTTGTGTGTTAGGGCTGGGATGCGGAGTGTCAGGGCTTAGTTTCAAGATTTGTGTTGTGCACAGGCACATCAGTATTCATGCTCTCTTTTTTATTAAAGATAAAGTGAAATCTTTCCGGGCAGCTCTACAAGAGGAGGAACAGGCCAGTAAACAGATCAACCCGAAAAGACCACGTGCCCTTTGAAACAGGCCTTTGCTGCTGCTAAAGGAATCCGTGAACCCATACTGCTGTAGCACACGTTTGTTACAAAACCAAGTGGCTGTAAGAACTCAACTACTTGAAAAGTGTAAAAACGTTAGAAATGTCTGTGGAAATGTCCTGTTTCTTATTCACCTGAATGACATTTTCAGTTTTGTGTGAAATGCTTCTATGATGTCTACAAAATGCTTCTAAACCAGACAGCACAACCATGCGGGGTTCAGATCTGTGAAGCACTTTGTTTAAAATATTTCATTTATTCAAATTGTGAACTTTATGTTTGGAAATACTTGCCATGTTTCTAATACTGAAGTAAAACTGTGGCCATTGAAGTCACAGTAGTTTCCTTTTGACTCTATTCAGTTTTGTTACGAAGACCCGCTGTGCAGTTTTCAATTGTGTTTGCGTGCATGCACACCTCACTAGTGGTCGTACAGAACTTCTCTTCTACAGACAGCTGTGCTTACCTCTTCCCATTCTGTGCCTTGATGAAGGCTACTTAACCCTAAACACCCTCTTTCTAAAGCACAGCCTTAACAAACAACATTCCTTGTTTGTCGATATGAATTACTTTTTGTGCGTGTACATTTTTCATGTGTTTTGAGACTTCTTTTTTGGTGGCTAGTTTCATTTCACAGAATGTGCCATATCATTTGAGCAGGAACTGTAAGAGCTGTTAAGAGTGGACAAAAAGATGACATTCCATCCTCCGTGTAAAAATCTGGAATCTAGATTTATTTGAATACCATAAAGAATGGTTATATAATTCTACATTTTCTCTGTAATAAAACCAAACCAAAACAGAACAAAAAAAACCCACATAAATATGTTAGTTGATGTATAATAAAGGGTTATGTTTAAGTACTGAGGAGACTTGTATCTTAGTATAATGCAGATGCAGAGTATGTGGTTTGGCGTGATAGTGCTTTCAGAGTAAAGGTACCATACATCCTTTGCTTATGGATAACTGTCAAATTATGGGGATACAGCTAAATGCTTACATATTTGCCTTCCACATACTGTTAAAATTTAGCTTTTGATGCATGACAAACTTACATGTACATTAACTGTAGTTTGTAGGTAGAGTAGCTTTGTTGCTTTTAAAAAAAAAAAAAAAAAAAGTAGCTAATACCCATTTTCCCCTTTGTACAGTGCCAGCAGCTGAAAAGTGGGGTGAAATAGTACCATTTGAGGATTTTGCACAATACCTCTATTAGCACCAATAGAAATCCCAGAAATACCTGAACTCTTGCAAATGGTGCTGTGTGTATCAGCACTTTTTAGGTGGTGGCACTAAAATTATTTTTTGGCAAGTCAGTATCCAAAAAAAATTGACCTTTCATGTAAGAACTTCTTGTCAAATGAAGAACTGTAG
Organism: Merops nubicus; assembly: GCF_000691845.1. Taxonomy (NCBI): domain Eukaryota; kingdom Metazoa; phylum Chordata; class Aves; order Coraciiformes; family Meropidae; genus Merops; species Merops nubicus. Next base: position 1,981 of record NW_008614534.1, on the reverse strand, counting down.
ACCTCTCTAGGAGTTCTCCCTGTTTCCAGGAGTTCATATCCAGACTTTCCCTTCGAACTGTTTAAAAATTACTTTTGGAATACAGGCCTGTATAAGGGAAATAAAGGGAAGGCAATGACAAGAGAGTTAAATGAGCCAGGAATTCTTGTAGTGTTTAATGTTTGTATTTCTTACAGGAAGGTAGGCTATGAGAAGCTCTTGTTGCATCATGATTAAAAGTTAAAAAAAAAAATCCTTCTGTGTGTAAACATGAAAACTGAGGCAATGTAGACTTTACATAAATGTGTTTAATAAATTAAACTAATAACAGATGAGAATTTACTTCTATGAAAATTCTGTTGTGCTTTGGGAAGGGTTTCTTGAGTTACTTATTCTGAATCACAGGCCTTTTGAAAAGTGTATTTACTTCTCAAACCAACTCTACGGTACAGATTCGTCTTATAGGAAAGAGTTCCTCAGAACACTCTCCTGATTTCAGTTTTGCAGCGAGTCCTAGAAGAAACATCACACACCTTGCTGAGGATTTAAGAACATTGTCCATCCCATTTAAAAGAAAAAAACCCAATGAACTAGAATGAAGCAGCTTTTGTTAGCAGGCAACAGAACAAGTTGTATAAAACCAGAGAGTTTCTTTGAAGCTGCTCTAGAGAAACCTTACTCTCTAAAAAGCCTTTGAACATTGAGACATCCCGCACGAGACACTGTGGCTTCCCTACTGTTCCTCCACGCGAGCCTAGAGCCACAACCAGGCTGCAGTTTACCATCGGTACCAAAGAGGACAGTGGCATTTAGGGCACATCAGCTTTCTTCTAAGCCTTGTTAATGACACGAGTCTGGTCAGGTAACAGATTAAATGGTGTCTGTGACTGTTAAGAGAGTTTTTTTGGACAAAGCCTACTATAAAGGTCATAGTTACAGATACTGAAGCAGTGAGAATCAAGATAAAATAGATACAGCTGGTTACAGCACTTGAATTCCTGTAGGCCACTGCTGTGATGTGCTGGAACTCCTTGAACAGGACTCAGAGAAGCTTGTTTCCCAGCTTGTAGAACAGAAGCATTTGGAAAATGTGACACAAATCTCCAGCACTTGTTCCTTCTGTCTTAGTCTGAACATATGGCTGTGGCTGCTTACTTCACTCATACATTGGTTCTGTATGCAGTGAAGCAGCACTAGAATCACTAAATTATAAAATAAATGAGCAATTCAGTTCTCCAAGACAACCTCTCTGGATGCCTGCAAATTCAAGTGCGTATTTCTGTACATGCTTCTCAATTAATGACTTCTAAATAATAGATATCAGTTGTGTACAGAATGAAGTTATATCTTAGAGGAGTCTTTGCTAATTTGCCTCTTCACTACTTAACAGAAGAGTCTTACAGAAAGAGATATGATACGCATGAGAAATAGCACACAATATTGCTAAGCATGCTATGCATTTCTATGCATGCATGGTAGTTAATACACAGTCCTGCCTTCACACCTGCATGATGCTAATCACAGAATGTTAGGGGTTGGAACGGACCTACAGAGATTGTTGAGTCCACCCCCCCTGCCAGAGCAGGACCATCTAGTCTAGGGCAGGTCACACAGGAACACATACAGACAGGTCTTAAAAGTCTCCAAGGAAGGAGACTCCACAGCCTCCCTGGGGAGCCTGTTCCAGTGCTCTGTAAACCTTACAGTAAAGAAGTTCTTCCTCATGTTGAGGTGGAACTTCCTGTGCTCCAGCTTGTGACCATTGCCCCGTGTCCTGTTGTAGGGTACAAGTGAACACAGGTTGCCCTTTTCTTCTTGATACCCAGCCCTCATATATTTATACACATTAATTAGATCCCACCTAAGTCTTCTCTTCTCCAGACTCAAAAGCCCCAGGTCTCTCAGCCTCCCCTCATAGGGCAAGTGTTCCAGTCCCCCAGTCAGACTCATAGCCTCTGCTGGACTCTCTCGAGTTGATCTCTGTCCATCTTGAAATGGGGAG
>NW_008614533.1:0-46461 GCF_000691845.1 Merops nubicus | reverse complement strand
ATAGTTCCCTGGTTCTTCCTTCTTACATGGCAACTTGAACCTGGACAACTGGCCTGTTGTGTTTTCTATCCATCAAAACTCTGACAGCACTCAAAATATGGGACACAGCTTGCTGGGAAGCTCTGGCATGAGCCTGCCTGGCGTCGTCCTTGAACTCTTCCTCATAGAAAGAAGAAGATCCCCACTGCCCAGTGGGTACCGAGGGCTGCAAAGGTGTATGTGATACGGACGGGGAGTGGGTTACACACACTGAGACCCTGAGGGAAATCTCCACTCAGTCCTCTGCCCCAGAGCACAGACAATACTCTTGCCTCCTGTCGGTGCCCTGCTATTCCCGGTACTCTGTGACTCCAGCCTGGCAAGCTGGCACCAGCCACATTTGCCACCTCCAGCAGCCCCCGACGCTGCGGCTGTAACATCCAGCTGCGCTCACAGCCCAGCTCGCTTGGACCTCTCTCCTCAGTCAAAGCTGCTCATCGCAGCGTGGGTGTTGTTCTGCACTTGCAGGGATTTTTTGTTTCCCTGGGCTCAGGGGAGCCCTAAGAATTGGCATTTTACTCAGCACATTATGCTGCTACGGAATAGTCGGGCTTTGACAGACAAACACTGGTGAATCTTGCACTGCTGCTGCAAGGCCTGCTCCTACTCTTCTCTATTGTTATTACAGTAAATAACCAGAGACACCCTAATTTCTCCTAAGCAGCTTTAGGCTATAGCTTCTCAGGCTTTTGCCCTGATAAGCCTTGCTGATTGGTGGCCAGTGGCTGGAGGCAGGTTGAGTTACCCTTTAATTTGGCAAGATGCTGTTGGGCAATGTGAGTTCTGGAAGCCCTCAGAGACTGAGCATAACTTGACACAGCTAATGCCATCCAGCACCCAGCAGGCTGGCAGGCTGGGCCACAGCTGGCCCTAAAAGGCCCAGAGCAAATCTGGCTGGTGCACATCCCTGCTGCAGCATGTGGCCAGGAACTTTGATCTCCTCCCAGGGATGCTGGGCTGACGGATAACACCTGCAAGATGGACTGAGCTGTTTTCCAACAAATTTAAAGAAGCTCCAACCTGCCAAAATGACACTGGAAGCTACTGATGAAAGTGTTGATTGAAAGAAATGTATGGTTAAAGGATCTGCCTTAATGAGCAACGGAAACTGTGTGGCAATGAGGGAAGCAAACCTCACTAATGTTTTTCTTCCTGGGGATGTGCTGAGGTGCAGAACCCTCATGGTTTCTTGCACAGAAATCCTCCCCACACCACGGGGCTCCTCACAAGGGTGAGGGCTGCCCAAATAGGGCACCTAAGGCTCTGGGAAAGGCCTCTGATGATTTGCTCCTTGGTGAGGCATTCGTGGACTGTCTGGCAGAGTTTTAGCCACAGGCTGTGCCACAGCAGGTAATGAAGAGCTGATGTGCTGGGATTACAATGTCCTGGGAGCCTTAGGATAAACTTTCCATCCCATTTCAGTGATGAGATCTAGAAGAAATGATGGCGTCTGGGGGCTCTCCATCTACTTCCCATCAAATACTGTCAAAAACCTTCTGCACATGCCCATCCTTCCACATCCATCCTCCACCGCAGCCCACCAGCAACAGCCTTTGTGGACTGTTGGACTCTTGCTTTTCTTCTTTTTTGACATTAAGCTGGTGACACCCTATTTTCTGAAGGGCAAATGGTGACTCCCAGAACCATCCATCTCTGCATCCAGGGGAGAGTTGCCCTCCCTTGGAATAGTGCTCTGCAAACAAACCACGTGAGATCAGGAGAGAGCCTGCCATCCTGTTGACCTGACTTTTTCCCAGGAGACTGAAAGCACCCTACATTTTTATCAGCAAACTGGGTTTTCCTGGAAGAAAGACCTTTCACCTGCATCTTAACTCTCACTACATCAGCAAAGCCTCTGAGATGCAAAATCGTCATAAACTGCATCAAGCTTTATGGTGTCCTGGGCCATCCCTTCTGTTGCTGGGCATCCCTTCTGTTGCTCCAGCTCATGTTGCACTGGAGCCACAGCCTCCGCTTTCCTTTCCCCTTCCCCCTTCTTGGTTTTCAGTCTGCCACCAGTCCTGTGCTGGCTTTTCAGACAACCACTTTCCTTGGGTGGAGGGGAGGGAAAAGTACCTCTGGCCTCAGGATGGGAGAGCCTTGGTAAGATGTATCAATCAGGGGAGAGAGGACGGACAACTTCACCCCAGGTCTGTTATCCTCTGACCACATTCTCACTGGGGAAGACAATGTGTGCAAGGACCCACAGCTCAGAAGATGCTATACTATAAGACAGCTGGATCCCTATATGGGGAGAAGCGTCAGAGAATGGTTGAGGCAGCCCGACGTGAGCAGCTGTGTGTGCTCTGGTGCTCAGAAAGCAGCAGGACTGCGCTTGGGAAGTGCCTCTGGAGTCCCACATCTTCCTTGCCTTGCGGCCAAGGTTGCGGTGGGGGAATTAAATGAGGGAAGGGATCCTCTAAAACATTTGCGTTACATTTTGTCCTGTAAACTATGAATCAGAGGCTTTGTGACAGGAGTTAGCATGTCAGATTGCTTTTCCAAATAATTATGCATGATACGCTCCTTCAGCCAGCCCTCCAGTGACTCACCAGCAGGTAAAGCTTTCAACAGGGGGAAAAAAAAAATCTTCCAGCACGTTTCCATGGGCTCTGCGCAGCCACCAAACAAACATCGTCTAGCCTCTTTGTACTGCTGTCTGGCTGCTGAATCCCACATCAGATGCAACAAAAAGAGTTTTGTGCAGAAGAAAGCCTGCAGAAGATGGTCTGCTTTGGAGACAAGTGGGGATTTCAGTGGGGTTTTTTTGTGTTGTCTCCTGTTGCTTGTTTTGCTTCAGTGTTCTGAGCTATCAGGTTTCCCAAAATGCCTCACAGAAAATAATCTTCGCTCTGGGGCAACACTTTACAGCTGAGTTTGTGGTGTAACATCATGCACCAAGGAAGGCCCTGCCGACAAAGAGCATCAGTGCAATGGTGCATCTTTTCCCCCATGTCCCTCCCCACCTGTGACTGAGGGGCTGGGAAGAGCTGAAGCCCAGGTGAGCACTGGGGGACTCCCAGCCCTGCTGCTGGAGCTGGGAGCCGGGTGTGCATGTGGCTGCTTTTGCAAAGCAAAGTCACATGCAGCAGGGGAGTTCACAACCAGGTAGCCTGTCCTTGTTTTCAGAGACTATACTTTGGGGTGGTGGGGTTACAGTTTAATTAAGCAGTACTTCAGAGAGGAAAGTCCCTCCTAGAATTTTGCCGTCAGAGGTGGATTCACAGAAGCCTAAGCACATGATCTGTTTTTGAGCATCTTTATTTTTGCATGGCTAAAGGGCATGATACTTCACAGAAAAGCAGATTCTCACTGTGAAGGATTGTAATACAAATAATTTGCAGTGGCTGCTGGCAGCAGTGTATGCTAGGGGAGACCTTATCACCTTCTACAGCTACCTGAAAGGAGGTTATAGCCAGGTGGGGGTTGGTCTCTTCTCCCAAGTAACAAGTGATAGGACAACAGGAAATTGCCTCATGGGAGGTTTAGGTTGGATATTAGGAAAAACTTCTTCACCAAAAGGGTTATTCGGCACTGGAGCAGGCTGCCCAGGGAAGCAGTGGAGTCACCAACCCTGGAGGGATTTAAAAGATGTGTAGATGAGGTGTTTAGGGAGGTAGTTTAGTGGTGGGTTTGGTCGTGTTAGGTTAATGGTTGGAGTCAATGATCTTAAAGGTCTTTTCCAACCAAAATGATTCTATGAAAAGGGGGTGGCCACCCCTTTTCATAGCCACCACATGCCCAGAAACATCCCCTATCCACCCTGTGTCCTCATTGCCCACCAGATCCCAGCTGGCTTAGGTATCACCTCCCAGATACTGAGTGCTGGAGAAAGCAGATGCCAGGTCCAGCAGCTAGAGCAGTAGGGCTGGAGGTAGAGTGGCAGATTTCCTTAGGAAACCAGAATGACAATTCATTAGGAAAACAAATGAGCCAAAGTAAGTCCTCCTCCTTCATTCAGTAAGGGTATGAGGGCACAGAACAAGGATGAGGCCAAATCTCTCCAAGCTGTTTGGATGCATAAAGCTCTTGTCTTATTAATAAGAGCAAAGTGTCTGATGGCTTTGAAAGTCTATGTTGTGGTATGTCTGGTTACAAGGTCCCCGTTCCTTGATCACCAGAAAAATCCTGCACAGACACACAAATGCAGAAAGGTGAGGAGCAAATGGAGAGACTTGTAGGAGACTTTCGAAAAAATACAGGACTTGGAAGAAAAAAAAAATCTGTTTAATTGGTTTTTTTTCCCTGATACAGAAAAATGGACACTTGGAGAAGAAATGTTCTTGTAAATTAATTTTGCTCAGAGTGAACAGTTAAGCAAGGTTAGAGAGATGTTTACAATGACATTATTTCAGCTACACTCAGCTCTTCAAAATGCTTTTTATAACTAAAGTATTTCAAATGAAGGTCTTTTCTTTTAAAAAAAGAATGGTATTAAGCAATTAAAATGCTTATAGACTGTAGGCTTCAATATTGTGGGCCTAATTTAACACCGACGGGCAGGTTTGTGTTAGCTACATTGCAGAGAGTATGGAGAGAGAGAAGAAATGCTCATTTTTCAAGACTGCTTTATTCTGTTAAGCTGCTGTTGATGTATAAAGCTGAATTGCTGAGCTGTAGGATACTGCCTTTTCCCTTGTTTAAAAGGCAGTTAGATGGTTGCTTTTTATTTTCAATGTTTCATTTGTCCTCAAGTTAGAAATCTATTAGTGGGCAAAACATGTGTAAGTTTTCTTCCCTTAGGCCTTCAAAACATCCAGAAATCACCCATCTCCAGGCAGAAGAGGAGTTGCCTGTTAGGCCTCTAGTGTCACTTATTTATGGGAAACAACACCTGCTGGACCTGAGATCTTTAGCACCAATGGCCCCAAACCAACCAATCCTGCTCCTGAGGCGGGGTGAGAATTTCAACTGGTTGCCTTCCCCCAGAATCTCCTTGCCCCGCAGCCTTTCTGTGCCCCTGCCTGCTTCAGCACCATCACCTCCTTCCATCCCCAGGCACTTTGGGAAGGGATTTGGTGTCAGCATGGGGTGCTGGCTGCCCTCCCCTCCCATGAAATCCAGCTGGAAAGCAGGACCTGAGAAATGCCATGTTGTATGGGAGGGTTAAGAGGGGCTCGCTCCCTGCACCCAACTCTGCCGCTGGCTGTTTGGTTAAAAACTAATCATCCTGTGGAGCTATTTTGCAAAATTTTGTTAGAATAGACCATATTGCAGTGAATGTCGTGCCTACCCCAGAAGAGGATGGGAAAGTCATCCTTGTTTCCATGGATACCATGTAACAGGAACCAAAACTGAAGCTGAAGCCTTACTTTCTGATACAGCTCCTGAGCTCTGCCTGTGTCTCCATGCACAGGGAAAGAACAAGCAGCTCTTGTGGCATGAGGGGTCCCACACCATGGCCTTGGCTGCCTTGGAGGATCATTGTGGAAAAAACCCTGTTTGTGGCTGAGCAGGACTAGAAACTTTGTCAAGGCACCTTCTCTTTGTCATCTGGCAACCCTGAGGGCCAGGGAGGCTGAGCAGCACGGGGCTCTGCTTTCTCCCCTCCTGATGAAAACTGGCTGAGTACACACGCTTTATATATGAATTTTCCAAGCTGTTTGATCAAATAGACCTTTTTTTTAATCTATCCATAAATGTCAGTATGCCAAATTGGAAAAAAACAAACAAACAAAACAAACAACAAAACAGCAAAACACAATAAACATAAAACAATAGACAAGACTTTGTGGGAATTGCATAACTAGTAATGCTCCCTCTGTTGCCAGTGACATGAATCTCTGGCCGTTATTTTCTGTGCAATCCATTATGGTGGCACCAGCCATGGTGAATCCTTATCTCCTGTGGCATTGCTGTAGGCATGACCACGTGCCTTTGCTTCACATCCCCGGGGCTGCTGCTGCAGCAGGTGGGATGGAAATCAGACTGGCCACGAAGCACTTGTGAGTGCCAAGAAGCTCAGCTCTGAGCTTCTCCTGCCACCAGGGACACAACACTCAGGCTCCTTGCCTGCTGGAAAAGGCCAGTGCCTAACACTCCACACTTTAAGCACCCTTGCACTTGCTCACTTGCAGTTCCCAAGCATGACCCACTTTTTTAAGAAGCCATGTTCTGCCCTGTTGTTCTGCACTGGGCTGCTTGCTGCCCTCTCCTTTCTCTTTGTGTTCTTTCTCTGTTGTCCGGGTGGACAAGTTCACCAGGAGCCAACAGTGTGCCCTTGTGGCCAAGAAGGCCAATGGTCTCCTGGAGTGCATTAAGAAGAGTGTGATCAGCAGGTGGAGGGAGGTTCTCCTCCTCCTCTGCTCTGCCCTAGTGAGGCCACATATGGAGTACTGTGTCCAGTTCTGGGCTTTCTGGTTCGAGAGACACAGGGAACTACTGGAGAGAGTCCAACCGTGGGCTAAGAGCATGATTAAGAGACTGTAATGTCTCTCTTACGAGGAAAGGCTGAGGGACCTGGGCTTGTTTAGCCTGGAGAAGAGAAGGCTGAGAGGGGATCTTGTCAATGTTTATAAACATCTGAGGAGTGGGTGCCAAGAGAATGGGGCCTGTCTCTTTTCCGTGGTGCCCAGCAATAGGATGAGGTGTAACAGGCACAAACTGCAACATGGGAAATTCCACCTCAGTATCAGGAAAAAATTTCCTGGGAGGGTGATGGAACACTGGAACAGGCTGCCCAGAGAGCTTGTGGAGTCTCCTTCTCTGGAAACTCTCAGAACCTGCCTGGACATGTTCCTGTGTAACCTGCCCTATGAGAACCTGCTTTGGGAGGGGTGTTGAACTAGATGATCTCCAGAGGACCATTCCAACTCCTACCATTCTGTGATTCTTTCAAGAAGATGCAGAGCATCAGGAAGATGCCCTAACTGCACTGTTCTAACTTTGGTGCTTATGGATACAGAAAAGAAAGAGTTGGCTGTTTTATGCTTCATGGTCCTGGTACAGACTCCATCCTGGAGATATTTCTTGTAGTGGTGTTACAAACCATTTCCCAAACAGGCATGCCTCACTATTCAACAGCACATCTCTCACTGAGACATTTGAAGAATTGTGGAATTCCAGGTTTCCATTGCACCAGCTGCTGGTCAGTGCAGAGCTGAACCTGCTGTCTCCCTCCTCTGAACACATTCTGGCCAATGCCACCATCTTCCCAGTATTACTGTGCCCTGTCTTGGTCATCTGTGATTTGCAGAATAAAATGAGAAAAGAAGGGATATATTAATATTAAAAAAGAGAGATGTGAATATTGATGCTACAAGAGCATTTCAATAGTCCTTGGAAGTAGCTGTTTTGTTGGGAGAAGCTTTGATTATCCTGGTAGATGGGAAGAAGCTTTGTGAGGAGGTAGTAGAATCTGGTAGAGCTTGAGCTCTGGCTCGAGCCAGGGTTTCTGCTCCAAGCCTGACAATTATGCTCTAGGGCTCTGCAACCTTAGTGCTTCAGTCTAGGGGTCCCTTGAGAAATGGGAAGCCCAACAAGGACCAGACCCACAACACAACCACCACACTACTGCTTTACGCCAGCAGAGGACCTGGACTTGCAGGAGATGAAAATAATGAGCAGAAGTCAGCACAAGGGAGGGAAACAGAGAGTTAACTGAATATTCAAGATAGTATCAATGTGAAGCGTGGCTTGATGAGATTTTATTTCAATATTATCTGCTGTCATTTAGTAATTGTATGTACACACACGCACACACTAAATATGAAGTGGTGGGATGCAAAGTTTTCCTGGCATGGGCTTCAACAGATGCACTACGCACGGAGGGAAGAGGTGCGAGTAAGCTCTTCAGATACTCCTCACGAGTGCCAGTAAAATCTTTATGCCATGCCATTAAGCATTCACGATGCACCATCTGGACTGCAGAAAAGCTAATCTTGGAATGTTTTAAACACAGCAGTTAATAACCTCCAGTGCATTAGTTACCTAGTTACCTGTAGGGCAGTTTTGCAGGATTCAGAGAGAAATGGTACAAGGCACATGGGTGGAGTGCTGCAAAACAAACCACTTCTGCAACCCTGCTCTCTCCAAGTGCTCCATCCCAGGCCCAGGCAAATACTCTAAGAGCTCTGTCCTGCACTTGAAGGCTGCACATTGTCTCATTCCCAGTGGATATGTGCTTCTTTTCCAGCCAAACACAGAAATTAATTTTTTTTTAATAATTTATTTTCAAATTTAGCTGGTGTTGGCCAAATTTCCCTTATGAGGAGCAGTAGAGATGGTGGAGGGCAGCAGATCCTGAACCCTGAATGGCAGAGAGGAGAAGGAGAAGGAGAAGGAGAAGGAGAAGGAGAAGGAGAAGGAGAAGGAGAAGGAGAAGGAGAAGGAGGAAGCAAGCAGCAGGTGGATGAGGTTGTCTGTACAATCAGTGGCTCTTTGAACCAGTTTGGGGCTTGGCAGGCTCCAGGGAGGTGGTGGCTGCAGGCCAGCAGTGTGGTCGGGGATATTTATTCCTCCCCCGCCTTTGCAGTTGATCCTAATCACTGTGAGCGCTGCGTGTGCTACCCAGTGCAGGCACCGTGGTTCATCCTCAGCCAAAACTCAAGGCTGGAAGGAGACTTTCCAGACAGGTGAGCAGCCCATGTAAACCAAGTTTATTCTTCAAACTAGAAAACAGGCATTTTCCTTTTTTCCCCTCTGAGCACAAGGGAGGACTGTAAGGGTTCCCCTCACTCTGCTTCCCTCCAGGGCCACTCAGCCCCATGCCCACAGGTAGGACCATTCCAGCCCCTGGCCTGCTTCTGTAATCAGAAAAGCTCTTGTTAATCCACCTGGTTTATCTCTGCCCAGGTCAGGTATCCTAGTACCCCATCAGGTCCTTGTCTGCAGCTGGTTTTAATACCTAAGGGCATTTGGCTGCTGGTTCTGCTGGTCTGGACCCATCGCTACCTTAATTACACCTGCAATTTTGTGGACCCTTCCCCCCCAGTGATGGAGATTAACACCTGCAGAGTTATAAATGTGTGCACACACTCCCACACATCTTTTGGAGAAAAAAAAAAGAAAATATGGAATGCACATATAAAATTGGCATGTCTCCGGAGAGAAGTGTTTATTTTCACATATTGAATAGGTTTACTAACTGATAACATTTGGAAGAATAAGTTCTTATGCTTAAGTTTAACTGTTTTCTACATATTTTCATTGAAGTAGAAATATTTTAACAAAATAGAAATAATTGTCCAACAAAAATGTTATGCCTTTCTCTTTTTCTAACTTCTTTGCAACAGTGTATTTGCCCTTTTTATACTTCATATGTTAGGAAGCTCAAATCTGGCTTTAGCTGAGGAAGGCTTGGAGTTTTTATCCAGTTCTGAGCTGTTATTTTGTGCTGACTTTTGTTTGGAAAAACTCGACACCTCCCTTCCACCTCAGAGACTTATTTCATTTTATAGGACTAGAAAAACATCACAAGGTACTTTGCTGCTCTTAGTGCATCAGGTTGTGTTCTCCTTGGCACACTGATGCAAGGACACAAGGAAGGTTTCACCCTCTGTGCTGCTGCAGAGGGCAGGTACATGGCAGGGGAAACACCCCACCAATGAACTGGGGGGCTGAGGGGCCTGGGGTCCAAGGCAGCATCCTGCACACCCATATAGCACAGCCTACTCATGTCCCTAGCTTTTGAGGTGATATCTGCTATACCAAAAGCTGGAAAGCTACAGTTCCCTGAGTGCCTACATACGGGTAAATATAAAATAAACTGTGAGGAAAGTTGGTTGCCCAAGGTGCATAAGGAGGCAGCAATAAGAGGCAATAAGCTGTCTCTTATTAGATCCACTCCCATCCTAGAATTATGATTAAATCATGGATAAGTCAAAACCACCTCCCACCTCCTCATGAGTTGTAATGCCAGGCTTCATCTCTGGATTCTTTTTTTTTTTTTTTTTTTTTGCCTGGGTCTACAGTGTTGGAGGAGGATGCTCAGCACCCTGGCTCAGGCAGGGACAGGGTCCATGTCCAGCCTGGAAAGAGCTTGGGGGCAAATCCTGTAGCAAGGGCTGGTTGGGAACACTGAAAGACTTCAAAGACTTCAAACTTGACAAGCCATAAACTTCATGGCAGGATTCAGAGTCTGAGCAACCACCCCAGATTGTGAGATGCTCTTCAAGAAAGGAGGTGGAGCTTTATCATTTTAGTGATGACAAAGATATTCCCCACCTGCCCCTTCCCTAAACCCCCACTAGTCCCCCCCAGCTCTTTCCAGCCTGCCCCAAAACACACTCATGCACCCACTCACTCCTTACCCAGCACCAGTCACAAACTGGCAGGTGCACCTCTATGAATTCCAGATCTGAACATCTTTGTGGATCTCCCTAGTTCTTCCTCACTTTTCCTTTCCTCTTGGAAACTGTGGAAAGGGAAGCAGAAGCAAGAAACTTTCAATTAGCATTGTTAAAAAAATAGCCTAAAAAGGATCATCAGCTGGAGAATGAGATGCTCCCTACACCAGTAGCTGCAGTCTACTGGGGAGTGCAATCTCCCTGTGAGCCTTCTCAATGGCAACTGACACCAGTCCTCAGCTGGTGTAAGCCAAGGTGCAGGGTCTCCCCTGCCACGAGAACTGCTGGAGTTCATGGCCATAGGTAGTTTTGCCCAAGGGGGAAGCCTCAAGTGAACATAAGGAGGGTTTTTCTAACCAGCCTCAGTGCCTTCCCTCCTGCACTGGCAAAAGATGGGAGAAAATTTCTCTTTCTCACTGTTTCAAGAAACTATACTTTTAGCTATTTTGTTATGGTCTAACCCATCCAACCTCCATCTTTTGCTGAGATGAGGTAGGTATAAATAGCTCTTTTACAGCTGAGGCTTTCCAGTGAAACCCAGGGATGGTCTAGCCTTGCCTGGCCTGAGAAGGGCAGATCTGGGCTTGTCTACACGAGGAACTGCACTGCCTCAACCACATCAGTGCACGGAAAAGCATTCATCCTCCAAGCATGGACATGCTTCCCCCAGTACAAAGGTGCTCAATTACCAGCATAAAATACAGAAAGGGGAATAGCTACACTGAAATAAATTGTCTGTGTTTTATGCCTCAGGTGGGTTGAGAAGCCCTCAGCTTCTGGGATAGATGGAAGAACTTGTGGATACAAAGTGGAACAGAATCCCAGACCACTTCATGGTGAGATCCCCACACACCAGCACCCCTTAGCTTGCCTCTGCATTTGAACCTGCTGGTGGCAGGAGATGCAGAGCCACTGTGCCTGTGTTCAGACTGCACCCTGTCCTGGGAAGGGGAGGCTGTGTTTCACATTCACCTTGCTCTGCTGACGCTCACCTTGCTCTGGTGAAAGCTGTCCTCTTCTTTCATCACCTGGGAATGCAGGTATGGGGGAAATAGATGACCTAGGCCTTCAGGGTCAAGTAAATGGCTTACAAGATGCTGCAGCAGAAACTGGCCAAGTTTGCAAGGTTCAGAGAACGATCATGAAATCTGAGGCTTGGACATGAGTCCAAATTCCCAGCACAGAAAGTGCTTCCTTAGTTTGTGATTTTTATTTTTCTGGATGTGTAAATTCTGCCTAAGGAATGTGGAAGGTCTAGGGCAGAACATTAGCACGTTGTCAGCCTGATAACACAATGAAACCTGCCACAGAGCAGCCAGAATATCCATTTATGAAGTGAGTCAATGCTGAAAAAAAAAAATGTTGTTTACAACTTAGTGTCTCCTCTCTTTGAAAATCACCCAGAGAGAGGAAGGAACTGGGAGAGGATTCATTCGGTGATTTAATGTTTAAATAAGAGTGTTAAATGAATATTTCTGTCTCCACTCAAGGAGATTTGGGATTCAATTCCTTCAGTTCCCTGCGGCCACAGCTGGAGGATGAGCACGTAGGCTGCACCCGGCCCCAGGTGTCCCCTGCAATGGGTGCCAGCAGATAGGAAAAAGCCCATGGGAATGAGCTGCCATCACACTTATAGTAGTAGTGGAGAAGGGGAGGGGGAAAATCACGTTTTTAATGAATTATTTCAACAGGATCATTTTATTAGCAACTAGATAAGGAATGGGAGTCTATCCTATTGACAGCTTTAGGAAGAGCAGGCACAGTGGAAGGAGCAGATCCTGATTTTTGTCTCTATTTCCAGTCCTCTGTAAATCCATGGACTCCTGGTTTACAGTTGGGTGGTGGCAGGGTCGCACCTGCATAGCCATTCAGCTCTGGTGGCAGTGATATCCTACCAGCCTGGATTTTGCCTGCATTTTATAGGTACATGTCTGAGCCACCTATAATTTAATCCCTGTAAAATAATGAGCTAAACCAATAGTCAATTAATCTCCTGTTTGTTTTGGTTAGTTGAAACAAATCGGTACCTCCCAATTACTAGACCTAATGATGTTAGGTTCCAATATAAAGAAAAATTCCCCATTTCCCAAATAAATTGCACATTCAGACTAATTAACCCTAGCGTCACCTTTGCAAGGTATATAAGTATGCTCACTGCAGAGCAACAAGGAGCACCTAAAGACAAATATATATATATGTGTATATATATATATACAATCAGAAATCACAGTTACTGAAATAAGATTGTTGGGGCTCCCCATGCTTCCCCCAGCACCCTGTCCTTCCAAGGAAAATCCCATAGGGGTGTCCAACTCCACCATACACATATCTGCCTAAGCACAATTCCTTGTTCCTCAGCAGGCTATTTGCATTCAGTGTGCCTGTGTGCATCCTGGAGGCTGCATCTATGCCAGGACCCTGGCAGCCCCATGCACCAGGGGTCCCAGAAGGCTATTGAAAAAGGCATGGAAGACCAGGCCAGCCCTCAGCATGACGGTGCCCCAAAGTGTTTGGCCATGCTGAGCCTGACTTTTGCCTGTCCAGCTGCTGTGTAGCAGTCTACACAATATAAAATGGAATATTTTTTTCTCTGATTAGCTTATGTTTTCACTTCTTTTAGATGAAATCAGTCATTTGATAAATCTTGCCTGAATTTATCTGCTTTCCTATTTATTGTGCAGCCTGCCATGTCACTTTCCTTCCATGTTACAGTGGCTGGAATATGTTATTTCAAAAGTATTTTTCCTTAAAGTGTTATTTTCAATGTCACAGGCAAGAACAAGTGCAAGTGTGGTCTTGGGAACTTCCAGCCACAGTGTCTCCTCTGACACATAGAACAACTGTCGAAATGCCATCATCCAACCTGGAACTATTATGGTCACTCAAACAATTTCACCTAAGAAACACGATGAGGTTGTTACGGACAGAGTACAGCCGGTATCTATCTACCATCTCCTGTTCCCTGTATTGGTGCTACCAGATGTGTGAGCCCATTTTGTCCATCCTGCTAGCTCCTGGCACATGTGGTGTGCTGCAAAGACTGCTGCTCACCAAAGGAGATAGCAGCAAATTGACATAGCACATCATCAGCCATCACTTTCTGTCCTCCTTGCTGCCCTCCTCCTTGCTCTCCCTTTTTATCTCCCGCACCAGGCTGGAGGATATCCACATCCTTTGACACCAGGGGAGAGTTGTTCCAGGCATCTTCTGACACCATTTTCTACAAAGTCCAGTGCCAACATTGAAACTTTCCTGATTTTTTCCCCATATTCTTCAAAACAGAACAGGATTTCTCAAAACAGCTTATTCCAAAAGTCTGCAGAGGGGCAATAGACATCACCATATGCATGAGGAAACACACTGTTGTGTGGGATAGCATTAACACAATGATGGAAGCATTTTGAACTGCTTCACAGAATTCTTCAGTAAGGATTTTAGGTTTTGCTGACTTTCTGAAGAGTTTCCTATGGGGGCCATCAGCAGGGTGTTTTGGTGAATCAGTATGTTTATTTAAAAAAAATAATGAGAAACAATTCAGCACAACCCCTGCAGGACTGAGTGCAGGACTGGGCATGATCCAGGTCTCTACAGTGGGACAGCACGGCTGTGCTGGAGCAGCAGTGGCAACCGGGTGGGGGAAGAACAATTCAGGCTGGTGCAGGTCAGGAAGAGGTTAAACAAGGTGTGGGAGGAGATGACCTGAAGACTGGAGGACATGGTTGTTGCTGTGGGGCATGGGCAGGAGCACTTCCAGCAGAAGCCCTTTAATGTGGTAGGAGACAGGAGCAGACCTAGGTCTCCTTACACTTCTGCTGAGGAGAATTTAAGGCAGACACCAAACAGAGGAGATTCAGTTAATTAATTCAGAGAAGTTAGTTAACACCATGACTTTATTGGAGCTTTCTGGGAGCACCAAAACAGCCACATGCTCCTGCCATGCCACTGTTCTTTGGCAAGATGGTCCTTTGCTGGCAACAGCAGACTTCATGTCCACCAATGGCTTCGTCCTCAGAGATGCTTCCTGAGCTCAGAAGAATATTGCCTGACATGGGCTTCAGGAGGGGATCTCCAAGACCATGGACACTGCATTGAGCTGGAGGCACAAGCCTTTCCCATTCAGTCATGTATGGACTCCCAACGAGAGCCCACAGTGTTGTCTCTCCTATGAGTGAGATCGACATTTCTGCCCATGACAGCTTTCAAAAGCACTGTGCACATCTAATTGCAAGGACCAGCCTGAGAGCAGCTCTGGAGAGGCTGATTTATGAAAGCCCCACAGGGACAGAGAGTACTTGAGAAAGAGAAATCTAAAAGCCATTATCTGTATGTTTAATGCCTTTACTCAGGAGGCAGTTTCCCTTCTTCCGATGCTTTCAGCTTCCAGGTAACATTGGGAGGATGAGACCCTTTTCACGAGGGATAATTAATCAGAATACCCAAATAAGCATGTGAAAGCACCCAAAGCATGAGCAAAAATAATTCATCCTGCACAAACATCCCTGCTTTCTCCTTGCTGAGGAGGAAATGCCACCTTAGATCAGAGGGAAGATTCTGTAGTTATAACTAGAAGTCTTTTCTTCACAATTAAACTGATATTTTTTCTGTTTCTTTTGTTTGTTTTTAAGGTTATCTTTGCATTAGCACAGAAACTGTTTTTGCTAGTCTGTTGTTGGCAAGAGATAAGATGTGCTGTATAGGAACACCCTAGAATGCAGATCTGGAGGGAGATGTGATATTGTGGCAGCTGTTAGGTGGAGAACTGAGCCATGGTTGTCCTCTTAACAGCATCTGTCTCTTCAGCCTTTGGTCTCCCCAGTGAGTTCACCAGCAGTGAAGTTTTCTTAGGACACCCAACCCCAAGACAGAGTATGTAGTCAGAGGAAAAGCAGCTCTCCTTCAAAAGACCTAAATGTTTTGCTCTGGGGTTTCCACAAGTCATTTTCTGTGGCTCTGCAGTTCACCTATGGGGAAGCATTTGCAGTGGCAAAATGTCCAGGCTTGGTCCTGCAACGTACTTAACCAGGGGCATGGTGCTCAACCACAGGTTGTGCTGCACAAGGCCGTGCCCAGAAGTATCTGATTTGGTCCCAGGCAACAAATCCTAAAGTGCGAGTAACCCCTGTGAGATGGATGAAATCTGGTTGCAGGAAGATAGATAATTCACTAACCAGCATGTTGGTGGTTTTACATTAATAAATAATAGCACATTAGCTGGTGGAGGAACTCTGTTCTACTTTAATGGAATAATATGAGTGTTTTAATAGGCAGAAAGCCCCATTTACCCTGGGAGGCTGCAGATGGAGGCTCCAGGTCCTCTATTTCCCTCTGCTCAGAAGTCATTTCTCCCTGAGCTCAGTAAGAAGACATCACAACAGCATAAAATGAACACTGCTGAGATTGCACCCAGGAACTTGCACATGCTTTTGACTACTCTGTAGTTGTAGTTTATTAAAATGCAGAGTGGCACTGTGAATGTTGGGGCAAGTGGATACCAAAACCTCACCTGCACACTTTAGGGCTGTAATTGGCAAAGCATGAGGAAGCTGCAAGCTAGCATCACCCGACACCAGCAGTCCTGGCTAGAAAGCTGGATTTGACAGGTCCCCTTGCCAAAGCACTTGCAAGCACTGTTTGGCATCATCACAAGCAGAGCTGAACATTTCTATGAGACGTGTGGCCAAAATTATACATGGAGGGAGTTTTCCACAACACAGTAGCTGGGATGAACAAAGCTCCCAGGCAGCCCAGCTGTCCACACTGGTCTCTGGGGGGTTCATGTTTATGCCTGCATCAGTGGCATCCAGTGAGACCCACATGAGGTTGCACACTGGACACCAATCTCATCATCTTGGCCCACAGAAACCACTAATACAATAAAATAATTTTACAATGGCTATCTGAGCCATAATTTCTAAAGGAAAGATGCCACTTTTCAGGCTGAAGGCCTTGAAAAAATGAGGGTGGATTTATCAGGGTGGTCCTTTTCTGTGAGGCTCCAAGGATAATTATGATGATCTTAATTCTTAATACATGTTTTAATAATCAGTATTTAATGGTCACTGGGAGCCAAAGGCTCACTGAAAATCATATGAATCATGGCTGAAAAGTTACAATATGCAGCTGAACAATCTGGTTCCACTAACTTGTACTATTTCTTGGGAGAGCAGTAAATACTAACACAAAGTCCTGGTGGTTTAGTTCAATTTTGTATCTCAGACCAGACCACTATTATCCCCTAAATCAAACATCCAAAATTAAAGAGAAGACTAATGGAAATCTAGTAAACCCAAGACTTTTAGGGGAAATTGGTTTTCTGAACACTAAAAGGTTTGCCAATGACAGGCCTTGCTACACAGACACACTTCTGTAATTCATGTAAAGCACAATGGTAAAGAAAGCTGCGTGGCTGCTCAGGAAGCTGAGCTTTAGCCTCCCTCCGAACGTTTCCCGTTTAACGTGTTAGCTCACAGGTACAGCAGCGCTCCTGCGGCTGCTCTGCTGTGGAGAATGAACAGGCAGAGCTTTCTGAGGATAAACGTTATTAAAAATACATCTGACTTGCAATCTCTGCATCCAGATCTGAATCCAGACTTGCCAAAAGTTCAAGGATGCTCAGATGAGAGGTTTTGGTTCAGACCTGTCTCTGGAGACCTCAGAAACCCGTTTGCTTTGGAAAGGAGAAAAACAGGAAGCAGAGACCGTTTCAGCCCCCAGGGCCTTTCCTCCAGCTGAGCTGGCATGGTCCAGGAGAGTTTATTTCAGTTTCAGGCACAAACAGTTGGAACCTTCCTCTGCTGTTTAGTTATGTCTTCATCCGTTGAATGTTAACCCCCTGAGAGGAGGCAGTGCTTGCTAGCAGGCTATTTCCCAGCCAAGCTGGTGGAAACCAGGGGGCTGGATCAATGGTGTCTTGGGCTCACTGGAAGTTGGAGGCAGCTTGCTTGGAGGTTATCACCTGTGCCAAGCAAAGACTGAATGTTTTTTTAAGAGGAGAAATGTGTCTTTGGCCCATCTCTGGCTCTTTTTTGTGTCTCGGCTTCTAGGTGGCTTTTGTGTTCAGGTGGTTAGGGTTTATCAGAGGAAAACTCTTTTCAAAAGTAAATTTGTAAAGTCCATACCTTTGTCAAAATTGCATGTGAAGCCTAGAAACCACAGCGCGTAACTTGGGTAACTAATCAGCAAAGCTGTAATTGCAAACCCTTGCATCAGGCAGCTGAGTCATGAGATAAAGTGGGAGAATTAGGGATGAACAGCAAGAAAATCCACATTTTTGGCTTGCAGAGACACAGGGCATTTCTGGTTCCCTCCCTGGCCACTGTCAAGGCTTTGCAAGTAAATAATCAGCATGAATAATCTTTGCATTTCATGTACACTACTCACGTAGAGCAATTTTAGTGTAGAGAGGGTTTAAAGGATTTTATGGAAAACTGCTCAAAGCAGTTTCAAACAATCACTAGGTATTAATGTCACATTTGCAAGTCCTGGTGTTTCCCTGCTTTTAGCAGAACAACATTTTCTGCTTATTAAGTGTTTATCTTTTTGCTGTAGCTGTAAAAATGCCAGGGGCAGATGCTAAATTGCAGGTAAATATGCTGCTGTTCTGGGGAACAGCCTTGTACCACATGTAATTGAGACAAACACTTTGGAAAGCCAGGAGGCTAAAAAATTGTCGTTCATTTGATCTGCTTAACAAGGGTTGGTACAATTATGGAAAATCAGAGTTGATTCATGGGCTACATACTGACCAGAAGAGAAGTAAATACATGCTGAATCCATTTTATAGTAAGTAGTTCAACCAAGTCTAATTTCAGAATTGTTCACACCATGATTGTGTGCTTTTGTTCTTGCTCTGCTTCTGAGAAGCTCTGCTTCTGCTTAGGGTTTAGTTCTTCTCCCACCTTCTCCAGGTAATATGCCATAATAACGTCTGCTAAACTTCCAGCGTGAGCATCCCAACAAATGCTGAGCCCCATGTGTCTTGGGGTTTTACAATATCAGGATTATATGTTTCAGAGAAGCCTTTTTCAAAAGGGCAATTTGAAGTGATGGTTTTAACCATTATTTTGTGTATCCGAGCTGGTGGTCTGTGCTCTCCTAACAAACAAGGAGACATCCTACTCAAAGAAAATTAAAACCTTGGTAGGGAAAAGAAGGTAAATCCTCTTTAAGGAAATGGACTGTGATTCAGTAAGCAGCATAAGACAATCATGTCTTTAAATTCCATTTGTTCCTTTGTTAGCATTGCTGTGCTGAATCAGCATAATTAAAGGATTTTAGCCTCTTCAAAAGGCTTTTTTGTAGATCACCTGGCTTTAGGGCACAAGGTACACAGCGTTGTGTCTTACGCTCACCAGAGACTGGTGAGAGAGTGGTCTGGGTTAAATGCAGCCATAAACCAGCCCACAACAAGCCCAAATTACAAATGTAGAGAAGTTTGTCTAATAGACTTCGAGACACAGCTTCACAGCATCTTTCTGCCTTTGCCAGTGTGAAAGGCCTCTTCTGTCTTCTGCTAGCAATGCTTGGGTGTGTGATGCAGGTGTGCTATGAAAGTCAAAGGAAGGTGTTTGTCAGGGCTGAAACATGCAACTGGCAGCACCAGAGTGGAGCTCAGCCTGCTCTGACCCCCATCACCTGCACCCACACCCACACACTCCTGTGTCCAAGGCAAGGGCATTGTGAGAGGTGAGCACAGCACAAGCAGTGCAGCCACCTTCTGGAGAACATTAAGTCCCAAAGGGTTTCCCTGTGTTCCCCACCAAAGCCAACCCTGCTATGGACTATGATGTTTCATAAGGAGAAGTTTGTGTTGTGGCCTCTTCTGCATGATGTGCATTCACTTCATTTTGTTTGCCTTTATTTTTTCAGGTATCAAAGCTAGCAAAAGCATGTAAAACAGGTAGTTACCAGGAAGATCCCAACAGATCCCAGCTGCCAGTGCATGAGTGAGGTTTTAAGGCAGACTGAGCAAGATCAGTGGTAATGTCCTCTGCAAACCGCCCTACCTCAGAATTTTTATCTGGGAAAGTGACCTCACCGCTTTCAGGCTTATTTGCCAGGAATTCCTCAGAAAAAGGGTTGTGCTGCTACAACATGCCTGGAAAATCCCATATTTGTCCACGGTAGGAAATCAATCACTTAAGTATGGAAAGCTGAGCCCAGGCTAGAAGTGATTTTACAGTACGCTTAACAACTGTTTTGGAGAAGCAGCAGAACACGGTCTTTATTTGACCCTTCCACCCAACACCTCAAGAATTTCTGATTATGAAACAGTTCATTTTTTCATTTTACAGGGGTTTTATACTGCAAGCCTCTTTCGTTACTAAATGGACTGTGGCCTCCCACAGGGCTTGAATCCAAGATCTTTCCAGAGCACCTATGGAGACGTTGCGATAGGGCTGTCAGCAGAATAGTAGCCCAGACAAACTGTCCAATACAGACTGTCAGGCTGGCTTCCCAGGGAATAGCCTAGGTTAACTTTTACTGTCACTTTACAAACATGTCCTCTGTAATTTTTTCTTGTTGCACTCTAATTCTGTCTGAAGAGTTGGATTTAACCTCACAGTAAAAGCCAAGAGCTATGTGTGCTGCCCTCAGATTCAGCAGATTACCTTGCTTTTCACCACTGAAAGATCTGCCTTTGACTGTTGCAGTCCCTGTTTGCTGCCTGAAAAGTGATTTTTCCCTACCTGTTTGCTCTGACCTACAACTTCAAGGTCTGGAGAACCTGCAGGTAGAGGCTACCTTAATGCCTATATATGTCCAGATAATTTCTGCATGAAGATCCCAATTCATGTTCTTAAAAATACCACATGTAATTTTGCTGAAATGTCGCAGATTCAAACCAGTATAAACCTCCTGACATCAATTACGCTATCTGGATTCGCAGCACGAGGGCCGTCTCTGTCCTTGCTTGCTCTACAAAACTCCCCAGTTCAAGCAATGGGGCCTCTTCAGTTTTATTGTCTTGGAGTCAAACCTATATAATATATTAAGGAATTACTTTGGCATGAAATGCAGGAGTGAGTTAATGACATTACAGAGGAGGCAGTGCCAGCCCAGGGGAAGGACAGGCAAGTGGACCATGCTCAAGGAAGGACTCCAGAGATGAGGGGGAAAGCCTGGCCAACACAAGAAAACAAAGCTTACTTCAGCCTTCTAAACTGGGGGAAGAGTGGGGAAGTTAGTGGTCTCCACTAGTGCAGCAGCCATTAGGGCAGGAGGGTGAGGACTAAGCTGGGGGACAGCAGGGCTGGTGTCAGCAGTTGCACTGCAAGAGCAGTTGGGCTTACAGCTTCAGACTGAGAATGAAATGGCAGTTCTGGCCTGTTAGTGCAGGGAGGGTCTGGAAAGGCTCCCCAGGAGTGCAGAGCGAGGAAAAATGCCAGTGAGTTTGAAGATGGGATTGGATTTGACTGTGAGAGGGTGTGAGGGAGATGGTGAGTGGCACTGAGGTCCCTGCCCATCTTCTGTGTCTCACATGTCCCCTTGCACCCGCTGTCAGGGTCTGCTCTGCCCACAGGGCACTCACAGCCCTTTCTACACAGCATTCAGCTCTGCTAACAAAGCTCCTGTCCATTCTGCTGTTGGTTTGGCATTTGAACACTCACCCACTGGCCTCTGGACTGCACCAAGGAACTGCATCTAGAGGCGTGCAGCACAAACTGGGTTCAAACCAGTAGCACTGGAGTGAGGGGCTGTGTTGTGAGGCCAGTACCCTGCATCATCCTGGCAGGGATGTTCATTAGTGTCCTTGTTCATTACTGTGGACCTGGGTTGGTACACCTTTTACATGAGCAACCTCTTTTTTTCCCTCTAGGTATACTGCCTTTTCATTTACTGCTATTAACTAATAAAAAGTCTGAAGCTATGTATTAAAAAGCTGTGCATCTAACTGAGCCAGCAACAACAGATTATTTTTACTTTTTTTGTTCTTTAAATGGGAAATGCCTCTTGTCAGGCTCTCCTAAAGCACAGGGAAGATAAGCTAAATAGAAGTTAGTTCAATGTCAAGAAAACAAGCAGATAATGGAGTCCACAAAATGGTCCTAGGGAGAGAGCAGCACTCATCTCATAGGTCAGGTAGAGTTTGTGTTTCACCATTAAACTCTTAGCTGTATCAAAACCAACCCTCATTCCCACTGAAGTTGTTACTAGCTATTCCCAAATGATAAATACCTCATTAAAATGGGTTGCTATTAAAATTGTCTGCAGCAAAGCTCAAACACACAGATTTTCACTCAACAAATGCCTGGAAATATTTAGTATGTGTTTTTCTCTTCTTAGCTACTTATAACATTTGGATGTGTTACAAAGCATGTTTACACTTAATATGACACCAGTATCATCTGATACAGTCCTTCTCTGCTAAACAGATATTTGCAATAGCCTGGGCAATCACTATGATGAGACACTAGATGAGCAATAGCTGCCCATAAGTAACTACACAGTGTAAATCCAATGGCTGGGCTGAACAGACTACTGTGGTCTAATGGATAAGGTATCTGTGCCATTTTCTTATTAGCACCATTACCAAGCATTATGTGGGCATATCAAGGAGGAAAAAAGGCCTATTTCAACATGTGCTTTAAGTTTAAAACAAGTGGAATTGCTTTAAATTTGGTCCTGATGTAGGAAATCTGGTTTGTAACTGAAAACAAGTGAGCATAGAGATGTTGAACTGTGCAGTGGTGCTCCTGGTGTATCATTCTGACATTAGTCAGGATGAGGAAGAGAGGTGAGGCAACTTGGACAAGGCTCTGTTTCCTTTTGAGCGTACTTATTTGGAGTCAACTGAGACAGGAGCTCCTCCTGGTCTCATGCTTTCCCTCCCTACAGTACATGGAACACACCAGGTTCCAGGCTGGCCAAAAATCATCTGTCTCTGGCTCATGTATCCTGCCATTTGTGTAAGCCGGACCACTCTGTTGTGCTACACAAAGCTGTGACTCCTCAGGAGCTCCTCCTGGTCCCTCAGAGGATGCTGGAGGGAGGCTGGCACATGCCCTGATCCCTGGGAGGATGCTGGAGGAAGGCTGGCATGGTCAGCAAGCCAGCTGTCTCTCCCTGCAGGCCAGCAGCTGCAGGAGGATTTTAGGTGGGGAGTCTGGCAGGGAGAGACAGGCACTGCTTTCTCTTGTCTGAAGGTATTCTCCTTCCTTCCTCTCTCCCTTCCTGAGGCAGAAAAAAAAGTAGGTAAAATGCCAGAATCAGTTCTCTGCATGGGAGATCATTTCTCACTCACTGCTGCTTCCAGAGTCCCATGTAAGTGAGAGTCCTGGGTTTCATATAGGGCAATGTAACTGCCAACTTCCTAATGTGAAGATCTTGTTATCCTGTTCTGCAGAAAAAGTCTGGATTTTAAAGGGATCCATTTCTTTACTTAACAACCACACCAAATAGTTAAGATTTTGCTTTAAACATGCTAGGGGTTAATCCTTCAGGATGATCATAGAATCCTTTAGGTTGGAAGGGACCTTCAAGATCATCAAGTCCAACCATTGAGCCATTAGGGCTCTAAAGTCCTCTGCTAAAACAGATCAGAATCTGTCAGGGTTGGAAGGGACCACAAGGATCACCCAGTTCCAGCCCCTCTGCCATGAGCAGGGACACCTCCCACTAGATCAGGCTGCCCAGAGCCTCATCCAGCCTGGCCTTAAAGACTCCCAGGGATGGGGCCTCAACCACCTCCCTGGGCAACCCATTCCAGGGTCTCACCACTCTCATGGTGAAGAACTTCTTCCTCATGTCCAGCCTGAATCTGCCCACTTCCAGCTTTGCCCCATTCCCCCTAGTCCTGTCATTACCCGATAGCCTAAAAAGTCCCTCCCCAGCTTTCTTGTAGGCCCCCCTAAGATACTGAAAGGCCACAATAAGGTCCCCTCGGAGCCTTCTCTTCTCCAGACTGATATCTCTTTTATGATCAGAACTACTTACAGGGTAACAGAGGACAAAGAACCCCTTTGGCAGCAAAGCCACTGAAGAACTAAAGAAGAAATGCTTCTTACCAGCATTATCCCAAGAGTAACACAGGCCAGAATATCCTGAGTTTGCCATAAACAGCCTAAATGCAAGAGAGTGATTAGTGAGAACTATAAGAATCTAAACAAAAATGCATGTTAATCAATCTGTCTTTAAAAAATATAAGGAACTATAAACTAACCCTTGGGAATAAATTCCTTTCTTGGGGTCACGTTGAATTGTCTGTGGAACCAGAGATGAATGTGCCCAGGGTATTTTTCAAAGACCAGATTAGCATGGACTCCAGAAATACAAACACAAGTCTGGTGGCATTCAGTGCAGATGAGAAACCTGCTTAAAGAATAAAGAGGAAAAGAAACTCGTAGATGGAACACGTCATCTTCCTCAGGTGGACGATGCTTTCAGCACAGCAGTATGTGCCTGTTTTCTGGTGACTTTACTTTTGGACACAGCCACCCTTTTCCCCTGGAACTGACTCACCTCTGCAGGAAAGCATCCCCCTGCCATGCATCTGTGTTTTCCTCCCATGGCTCCTGATTTCCTTCTAGGCATTTGCATCAAACCTCTCACACAAACAGTTTTAGAGCATGACCACTGTGACTGTTTTTACAGAGAGAAACCTGAGCCAAAAAAACAATAAATGCTTGAACTCTGTCCTATTAATCAGATCTCAAAGCATGATTATAATGAATCTCATAAACCCTAACAAATTAATTCCTCTTATCCTCACTTTGCATACATGGAAGGTCATCCATAGACAATTCAAATTATTTTCCCTAAACTCATGCTGCGTGGCAGGGACAGGAATAGATTTTAGATCTAGAGATTTGTAGGCAACCCAAGCTAGAAAAAATGGGTTTTCATTCTACATCAGATCAGAAACATCGGAGATGTCCCTTCTCAGGGCCATTACTTAGATTGTACCAGGAGATAAAGCAGGGCAGGGATTCTCTGAGCACAGAGGAGACACAAACTATTCTCTCAGACACACTGTAGTTATTCTTTCTCCAATGAAAAACTGTTCTTTCATGTAGAAAATGAAACCTAGTGATTCAGGAAGCAAGCAGGCACTATGTTGCACAGCCCAATGGGACCAGGCATCCCTAAAACAGACCCCATTCAGAAGCTCCAGGGATCTTTTGCAGAGGATCCTTGTGGTGAATCTTTCCTTAAAACTAATGGCCAATTTAAAAAGAGCAAGCATCTCAGTAATTATTTTAAGTCTTTAAAAAATAAGAGGAGTGTGAAGGCATCTTGATAGAGCTTGGCAGTCTGGTGAACCTGCAGGTGCCCAGGGATGCCAAGCCCTGCTGGAAATGGGAGATGTGGTCATGCCCTGTCCTAGTTTTTTTGGTGTGTTTTTTTTTGTCTCTTTGCCTTCCTGTTGAGCACCCTCTCAGGTGATGAACAGTGAACTGCCTTTTGATAAATGTTTCATTTTAGCAGATCCATCTCCCTCAACCATAGGCATGCCGTAGCGTCCAAGAGGAAGGTCCAGTGCTCAGCATCGCTCCTCTCTGAGCAACACCACCAAGTGTCAGCCTACTGTGGCCAGAAAAATATTCACTGTTTGATCAGAAACCCATAACATCAATGAAAACTACCAATTTCCGTGCTAAAATTCAGATATGAAATTTGCATATAAACAAGACTTATGCAGGGTCATCTCATGCTCTGGGCTGATTGCATTTCTCTGCCCACTCTTTCTCATCTGAAGTTTTTAATGGCTTAAATATGTAAGTGTTTGGAGCAGTCAGTTTGTATCTATCTGTGTTTTAGAATAAATAGGAAGTGAGAAGACTTGAGCAGCAGTGAGGTTGCCATAGCAATTGTTTGGTTGGAGAAGAGAAATTGCAACAACAGAACACTGGAGAGCATGTCATTGTGCCTCTACCTTTTGCATCACACCTGCCTGGACTTCAAAGAGGACAGGTTACATGGGAGAGAAGAGCACCCTTGGCCTCCCTGCTGCTCTTCACCAGGAATTTTGGGGAAGCTGCCTGGGAACATGACCAAGGCAGCAAACTCATTGGTTCATCCCGAAGTTTCGGTGAGTGACAGACAAGGGAACTTTGCACACACATTAAATCACACATGAATCATCAAGCGATCCCATCATTATACCAGTGCAAGTGCTTACTTATAAATCATAGATGAATCATAAGGCATTAGTTTGACTCTTTAAACCACAGAGTATCAATCATATGTTTTGTCTCAGATTAAAACCTGCAATCACTTTGAAAAAAAGCTGATCTCTGGTGTGGGAAGGTTATCTGCAGGGTGCTCCTGTGCTACTCAGCTGAACATTGATGGGCCACTACCCAGAGAAGCAGCTAAATGGAAAATAAATCTACGTGAAGTTTGGGAGATTTACTTTCGCTTACATGAGAGTATCTCTGAGAACCAAACACCAGACACATCAGCACAGCGATACTTGTACCGTGGTTATCTGAGCAGTGCAATGACAAGCTGACAGCATTTGTAGAGTTTTTCACTTGTGGTTTTACATTTGATGCTTTGTGCATGCTATTTGCTTACACCTGGCACCAGCCTTTAGTGGCTGACATGCATGTTTATTCTCGTCTTACAAAAGAAGGGACAGGAACAGACTGTAAATGGGGGCCAAGGTGAGACAGACACAGCAGAGCTGCAAATCGATCTTGTTTCCAGGCTCTGACACAGACCTTGCCTAACAGTATAAACTCGTGGTCATTTTACTGCCGCTACAGCAGATGCCGCCGGCACCTCCTATATGATAGGGCAGCACCATGTCTGAGCGTCAGCATTTCAGGGACAACGTTCAGAGTGACCCATGGGACATGTCAGCAACACTAGCCCAGGAAATAATGTTTGCATAAAGAGTTTATGAATGCTGTCTGGAAAATCTTAATCACCATGGGACACCCTTCTCTAAATCCAACAGCCAAGTGACCACTGTGCCTTAGAAAGAGGGGTGGGGTGGCGCCACAGTATCTCAGCAGTCACTGGACCAGCAGCCGGCTGCACTGGGCATCAGAGAGCAGAACAGCTCTGCCCTTCTCCACTACAGGCAGGACAGTTCGGACTAGCATAGTCCTTCTAGAGGAAGGTCTGACTAGTTTATAATTTATGACTTGGGGCATAGCTGGCCCCAAGTGATCTTTTCTCTTGAAATATTTGCAAGCATTTTGTCAGGCAGAGCTGATCCTGTCTTGGAGCAGGAGAGTGGGTCAGAAAGCATCCTGAGATCCTTTCAAGCTCTATTTTCTTGTGATCCTTGTTGTGAATAAAATCAAAACTGTAGCATCATTTTTGATCCCTGCTTTGAAGTATTAGAGCTTACAAAGCCAAACAAACTGCTGTGATACTTCTTCAAAGGAGGAAACTGCTAGAGATAGAGTTGTGTGAGGTATTCTCCAGAAGAATGTGAAGAACACCAAAAATGCTTTCCTGCAACAAAGAAATGAGCCATGCAGTCAAGAAGCTGGTGTCCAACACCAGTCAGTTATGCTGAAGCTATGGGGAGATACAAAGTAGTACTTGGTCTAAATTCATCCCCAATACATCACACAGTGTTGACCACGAGTTAATATCATTTACTTTCAGGAAAAAAAAAAAAAAAAAAAGGCAGCCGTAGGATAAATCACACCCACTTGTCCTATAGCTTTACATTGAACATAGCTTCCTCAGAACTGCCTGATACTGGTAGCTGCCAAGCAAATTTTTCTTGCACAAAGATCTTCTTGCTGTTTAAAATAAAAACCATCTTGTCATAAAGAAACAAAAATCTGGGACCTTTTAGATATTCCCAAGGCAGTTTCCAAGACAGGATATGAAAAGCTGAGGCTGCACTTAAGAGCCTGCATTAACTGAATGCTTGTGTTACTGAAAGTTAGAGAGAGAATAGCCACCTTGCCCTCAGAAGACAGAAAGTTTTGAGGTGGAAATTCATTTCATCTGCTTGGACAAGCTTATGAGAAAACTGTCCCATGCCAGGGAGGGCTTAGCCCTGGGACTTTCCTTGAGGCTCCTCCCTGGCACAGTATCTGTATTGTTCTCCCTGTAGGGAAAAACAGTTCACCCACTCGCTGATACAAACCTTCATGCTTACCATGTGCACAAGGAAGTGAAGGTCAGTGCAATAAATCCTACATGTTTGCAGCCATTTGGAAACAAACCACCCTTCAGTCTGCAGAACACATTTCTGCACCGTCCTCCTTCTGCAGCTTGAAAACATTATGTATGCTTCTCATCTTGCTACCTCGATAGCATAACAGTGTCATTGGATGAAGGCACCTCCCTTGAATAATGCACTGAATACCAAGGAACACAAACCATCTTATGTGAGGAAATTTAGTTTGCTTTAAATGAGCTCAGTTACCAAATCCAAATTCTTTCTGCTATCGACATGCTCAATAAAAAATATTTGTATAACGTCATCCTTCGGAGAGTTCGAACTGCAGGTTCGGCTTTCTCACTGACTCTGCTCCAACACACTAATTAAAGCTTTTTCTTTTTCTATTTTTCTGCTTTTTAGCTTGGTCAAAGATCACTGCATTTGCCTGAGAGCAGAACACGTCTCCTGAAGTCCAAGTCAGAGTCCATGCATGCTGGCCTGCTGTCAGAGCTTGCACTGAACAATGTGGTTTCAGAGATGTAAATCCTGACTTGCTCTCAGCCAAGCACCATTTCAAACACAGAACTCAAATGCAGCTTCCAGGTCTTCTGTGCTAAGGAGCTACTACTGTCTTATAAAAAACTTTACCAAACAGAGCCAGGTCTGCTCATGGGTCAGTTCCCTCCTCTTGTTTTATTGCAGATGTTCACATGAAAATACGGTGCTTTGTTCACAAAAGACCATCTATTCCTCCGTGCACTCCCCCACTAAAATCCAAGTTGTCTCAGTATCATACACAGAATTAGTAGGCTGCATTAAGGAGATCAGAAAAAAAAAACAACCCTAAGTCTTTGGTACAACAAGCCAAGAGTGGGAAGAAGGTTAAGTCTATACTGTCTCAGCAGAGCACCCTACCCCTGGCAGAAGGACTACAAGTGACTGAAACAAACTCCTGACCAGACCCATCCCTCTCCTGGTTAACAACCAGGCAGCATCAGAGACAGAAATTAGGACAAAATCAGTGTAACATACGATCCGTGAGGCAACTTGCTCGGCCCCACAGCTGCTGAGGGGGAGTGGGAGCCACATGGCCCCTCCATCAGGCTGTGAGGACCTGAAGTCAGGTTCTTGGGCAGTGACAGTACATGTAACATTTGGCTGGCCAAACAATGCACATGTACTGCTGGCCAGTGGCCAAGCTGTCTCCCTTTTGTTTTGCCCAGCCCAAGGGACAAGTGAGTGGGAAGCTGGATGTTATCCTGTCTGGGCTACAAAGATGATTAGGGGAGTGGAGCATCTCCCTTATGAGGAAAGGCTGCGGGAGCTGGGTCTATTTAGCCTGGAGAAAAGGAGACTGAGGGGTGATCTCATCAATGTTTACAAATATGTAAAGGGTGAGTGTCAGGAAGATGGAATTAAGCTTTTTTCAGTGATGACCTGTGATAGGACAAGGGGTAATGGGTGCAAATTGGAGCATAGGAGGTTCAAGGTGAATATCAGGAAAAATTTTTTTACTGTGAGGGTGACAGAGCACTGGAACAGGCTGCCCAGAGAGGTTGTGGAGTCTCCTTCACTGGAGACATTCAAAACCCACCTGGACGCCTTCCTGTGTGATGTACTCTAGGTGGTCCTGCTCTGGCAGGGGGGTTGGACTAGATGATCTTTCGAGGTCCCTTCCAACCCCTATGATTCTATGATTCTATGATTCTGGAGAGTGATGGAGGGTGGTTATGGAGGAGTCATGGAGGAGTCAAGGACATGGAGGGCTCCAGGGATGCAAATTCAGGGTCAAGTAGGAGATGTGGGAGATGTTGCAGTGTAGAAGTGTTCAGGCATTACAGAGGGTAGAGATAAGAAGCAAGGAGGGACCTGGGATCTCGTGGAGAAGAGGAAAGGAACTTGAGTGCTACATATCTTGGTTGCGGGAAGTTATGGCCCAGTAGTAATGTTTGGTGGTCTTTAAAAGCCAATGTGCCCACAAGCGCTGAGTCATTCTGGGCTGCCTCTCCAGGCTTCAGGAAACAGATTCACCTCATGGAGCACCTTTGCTATTTGCATTTGTAAACACCAGGCCCACAAAACAGCAGGGTGTGGCTCAGTACAGCCTGCACAGCTTACTTATATCCTTTCATGTTGGGCAGCATTTATACTTTCCTTTTTTTTTTTTTTTTTTTTTTAAATGAGTAAGTTTTCTATTCCTCATGGTTGGAGGCAGAATTTTCCACATTTGGATTGGGTATCACAAGCCCCATTCAATCATGTAGCCTCAAGTTCTCATTTCACCATGGAATATAATTAAAAGTGAAGACCCTTCTCTTTCTTGTGTGCATGCAGCTCTTGCTAGCCACGCTGGTTAAAAGTTCATATTCTCAAACACATTTGAGCAGGCCTATGGAAGGAAAGTGGTGGCCACAGGGATTTCTGTAACACTTCCCTTAGCTTCGACAGTTCTCGGGGTCCAGTTCTGCATTGGCAGATGAGCTCTGGAGCAGAAAGCCCTTGACTCCATCAAGCTTCAGCACAGCCATACATGCCCACCAGATCAGGCTGCTGGAGCAGAGACTTACCTATTACATTACAGTCTCAGTGCAGCTAAGCAACAACCCAATGCTCACCACAGGAACTGAAGTCCTACAGATTACCACCAAATGAAACAGCTGGTATTCATTGCATTACTGTATTATTTAAAATAACATTATTATTGCAGGAAAAATATCATGACCACTTTCTCTTAGCAATGATTGCTTTATTTCCATATTAGTGCTCATTAGCAATTTTCTTCTATCAGAATGTGATGCTGGCTGGAACATAAAGTGTCATATAAGTAAATAGGATTTCAAAAGCAAGTATGATTCATTACCACTGCCAGATAATGGAATTACCCATTCAAAGACCTCTGAACTGTTCACTATTCGCTGAAGGTGAACTATTATGTTTATTAACAAGAGGTATTTGTGTGAGACAGCTTCTCCACATTCTCAAGAGGGCGTAAAGGCACTACAGTGTGCGTCAGCCTGCATAAAGAAAATTAGACACATCAAGAGAAAATTAAAATACGTAACTGCTCTGGTTTTGACTCCGAAGTGAAACAGTGAAAACTTGATCTTCTCTGTACTCCAGCTAGGAAGTCCAGAGGGGAACTTGCACCAGCACACAGGGTCCTGGGATGGGAGTGGTCCTGAGCAGATGCATGCTCTTTACTCAGCCCCAAACAGCCATAGAGAAAAAAAAACAGGAGCCTTGATGATGAGTGCGTCTGCAACTGAGTTAACATTGCATCACATTTCTGGCACATGTCAGCAAAAGCTTGGGTGCAGGTGGCACTACCTGTTTGCTCTTCTGGAAGCACCTCCAAGCTCCCTCCAGCAGACCCACAATCCAGCACCTTCTTCAACCTCTCCTGATGAAATTTGCCCCTTCTCATTGCAAAAGCAGTGTGGTATGCAGCACTGCCAACACTAGGAACATCAGTGGCCAGGGATTTCCAAGGCATCTGGCCCACTGTTGATCAAGTGCATACTCAGGCATCAGCTTGCAATAGTTTAATGTACCTTCTTCTGATAGGTGTCCTTAGATTAGGATAGATCTTGGAGAACTGGGCCAAAAGAGCTCCAACAAGCAGCACAAACATCTCATGGTTATCCCTTTTTATTCAAAGAGTTAAATTCCAAATCTCTCTGCAGAGGTCTCTGGTTTCCTACACCTTCCTATTTCATCCCATGGTGATGTTCTGCTACAGGAAACATGACCTGTGTAATGCATGACTAATATCCCATGTAGCTGACCTATTTGTGTTCATCTGTGGAGAGCAGACAAGGTGCATTTTGTCTCATGCTCACTAGCAATCCTCACTCTCCTTGGATAAGTCTGTAAGCTAGTCTCCTCATAAACTTCCTGAAAAGGAAAGGTCTGACATGAGGAAATCACCATTAAAAGACAGAAAAAAAACCAAGATAGGAATAGACAGGCAGTATTCTCAGACATGGACAATTACCAGTGAAGTCAGACATCTATTCCAGGGTTCAGATCATATGAATTATATGGCTCACATGACAATATCTTCATAAGTGATCTAGAAAAGTGAGAAACAGAGATTGCTGCTGACATAAACTGATTCAGAACAATAAAACTGGAATCTGACTGCACAGAACTGTAGGACAATCTTATAATAGTAAGTGGCTGGATGGTAAAAAGCCAAGTGAATGTGATATTGATAAACGTGGAAGAATGCATATGAAAGATAATCATAACTCCATATGTGCAATGATGGGCTCTGACCTTGCTGTTACCACCTGGGAGAGAGATCTTATCTAGGTCTGTCAAACTGTCTACTCAAAGTTCAGGAGCAGTTTTAAAAGGCTAATTTTAATATTACAAAATGCTAGAAAAGAAATTAAGAACAGATCAGAAATAATAATGGTGGTATGCCTGGCCGTAGGTGTTTACAGTGCAGAGCATTAGCTTCTCCTTCCAAAATGATGCAGTAGTAATAGGAAAAGTGCAAACACTGGAGGCAAGGCTGATCCTTCTATATATAGAACAACCTGAGACATACTGAATCTTCAGTGTGAGGAAGAGATGAACGTGATAATTATATATTAGGGTTTATACCGGAGAATAATTATTCTATTTCTCACAATACAAAAAAGTTAGGGGACCTCACCTAAAACTTTCTAGTGTCTGGTTTGAAAAAAAGAGGTGTACACAGTACATCATTAAACCAGGGAACTCACTGACACGTGATATTGGTGGATGTCACAACTCTATGGGTTCAGACACTGAACAGAAAAATTGATGGAAGAAATAATATATCTTCATATATTAATCACAAAGATATCATATATGGCTCAGGAATTTCTTGGCAAAGCCTCCTGGTGAAGTTCTCCTACACCTTTCTCACATCTGTGCCCTTTCCTAAGCATCCACTATCAGCCACCTTATTTTTTCTGTGCTTTAACTGCTTCATAGTTCTAAAAATCATTCTGCAGTCCTGTCAGAGGTGTGAGGTTGTGGCAATGAAGCCTAGTAGAAATGTAAGTCAAGCTCACAGGGGACTAAATGACACAAGGGTGTGCTAACCCAGGTCACAGAAGGAACAGGTGCTTCTTAAAAATGAGGATTTCTATGGCAACAGTGAAAAATTATTATATTCTTGCTTGTCCTGACATCTCTTGATCCACAGCAGCTTATGGCCTGCACGATGTTTATCTCTGCTTCTGGACATGGGCAGAGACAACCTGCTGATCAACCAACCATCTAATCTCAGCACTGCAGAGCTGGTCCTAATGCTTTCTGGCTGGCAGAGATCTTAATGAAAAAGTTGATACTGTGCAGTGTCTGTAGTGTGCTTAAGGCAGTGGAGGATTAAATGAACAAAATCACATAAAAAAAGAACAGTATAGATAATAGTAAAATGACAAGATTTGTTTGTTATATGTAGGAAAACAAAAAAGAAAATGGCCTTTTTTTGGTACTTGAACTTGTAAAGAACTTTGCAGCTTTCTCCTGTACATTGCTTCTTGGCCAAATTGCCACATGCCAGCCTCTGTGTGCTTGGGGATAACCAGAAAAATCCCCACTGAAGGTTACTGTGCAAGACCTTTTCACAGGCTTCCTTTCTGCTGTGATGCCCACATTAGTGCAGAAGCGAGTTCCTGGGATGGGTCCTGACCACCCGTTTCACTTGCCAGGGTTTGTCTGCAAGGTGTACAACACACGTCTCTACCAAAGGGCAGTCACTCAGACTTCTCAGGGTCTGGGAGAAAAGGTGGCCAGACTTTACTGCTTTCTGCAGGTAGACACACTTCATTCTCATCCTGGGTGCGACAGGCACCTGCTAGCAGTTGAAGACAGGGTAGATGCTTCATACAGAAATTAGAGCTATTTCTTACCTCAAACTGCTGCTACCTCATCTAAGAATGGGGAAGAAGGTGTTAGGTGTGACTTTGGAATACTTGCAGTGTGTGAATACACTGAGTAAGGTTGCTAACTTTAAATGGAATTGATCAGCTAAGTATGTCCTTGAACAGAAACATGCCAAGTTTGGCTGTTGGGGGCTGTGCTCAGAGGACTCAAAACTAGATGAATGAGCCAAAGTAAGGCTGTACTTTCAACAAGTTTGAGAAATATTGACTTGGATGGACCCCACTGATGGCAAAATCCATGTACGCAGGGTCTGGTCTGCTGTGCTGGTGTGGGCTGTGCAGGGTCCTCACGGACACTCTCCTGTTTCATGGGTGCTAGTGCCAGCATTGTGCTACTACATGGGCATAGCTGATATGCCCCTAAATGTCAATAAACAACGCAAGGAAGGCATCAGTTTTAGATACTTACCTGTCCTATTTAATGCCTTCCCTTGCATCAAAATCCAATATTATAGCATGTAAGAAACTTATAAAGAAAACTAAGTACCTAGAAGAAAAGGTCATAGCTGGCAGGACATGCAACAATAAAAAGATGGGATGTCCACTTTACTACTACAAACTGTTTGATAAACTTCACCTTCCTGAGCAGGTTGCGAAGTCTAGGAGACGACTATTATAGAAGAAAATTCAAAAATAACAGGTTAGCACCCCACAACAACTGAAGGACAGTAAGT
The DNA here is from genome assembly GCF_000691845.1 of Merops nubicus. Taxonomy (NCBI): domain Eukaryota; kingdom Metazoa; phylum Chordata; class Aves; order Coraciiformes; family Meropidae; genus Merops; species Merops nubicus. The sequence goes on along the minus strand of NW_008614533.1, from coordinate 12,461 downwards.
TGTGGTACTAGACAAAAAAGTAAAAAAGCTGATGAAGGACGAGAGTAGAAATATAATTATGGAAGATAAGACCTGAAAAAGAGAAGATTTAATTATTTGAGAGGATTATGTGTTTGATTTACAATTGCAATGGCATAATAGATTTTTGCAAGTTTGTTTTTTTGGGGTTTTTTTTGTGAGCACCATATTGATATTCTGATTAAAAATTATCAATACACAATATTAATAAATCAGTTAGTGAATTAAGAAGTGACTAATAAAGAGCTCAGAAAGTATTTTCTTCATCAAATAGATTTGTTCTATAGAATCTTAGGAAGATCGGCAGGAGCTTGGTACCTCTCCAAAATTTTTATCTACTATCTGTAAGACACAAAATCACTGTTGGTAAAATTTCAAATGGAGCGAATGTTGAGGAGGACAGAAAGGTCTGGATCATGTAGCAAACTGAGACTTTTCAAAAGCAAGGCATTTAAAGACAGTCAAATTCAAAGCTGATCTGACCCAAGCAAGGCAAGGCAAACCAGCCCTAAGAGCTGCATCTTAAAAATTACTCTGGAGTGACCAGTGCAATGCCTCATGAGCACTCAATGTGGTTAAAAAAGGCAGTTGTCTAGTGGGCAGAGAGGCAGGAGAAGTGGTGCACTATGTTAAGGAAAGCATAGAGAAGCTGAATACATTTGTCCCAGACCCTTCCAATGCCTCCAGACCCACAGAAACCCTCATCAGCCCTTGCACTGTGCTGATGCTCTTCCCCACACTCACCCCACCAAAGCCTCCATCCCTCTTACTCGATGCTGCTGCTTAAGCTGGTTTTCAGTCTCCTGTTATTTAAACATAGAGTTTGCCCAATCACTTGAGAAATAGCCTCCTTGACAGGGATACAAACAATTCTAGAGAACATGGGTCTGAAAGCAGGTTTTCTTGGCAGCTGATAAGAGCAGAGAGAAGGGACCAGCAATAGTCATGCCACCACTAAGTAAGTGTCAGTGGTCAAGTGTGCTTCTGCTGGGGCATGCAGAAGAAACCGCCCTGCTTTGACAAAAGGCTTCATTTCTCACTGTTTTGAACTACTCATGCTGTACACATGTCACTTTCTAATTTATTTCCAGCTAATGAAATTTCTGAGAAGCAAATCAGATTGCTATTGACACCAAATCTAATGCAGTCCCTTCTTTGTCACAGTCACTTTCTGCAATGAAGTTATAACTGTGCTGTAAAAAATACTTGATGTGACAGGCCTGGAAGATGAAATGTTTTGTTGATGTCAGCGTGTGATAATGGAAGCTGGGCTGAATTGCTCAAGAGCAACAAATTATATAGATTTAGGGCACACAGCAATTTCAGCTACATCACCTTAATGTCCTTTTTAATGAAAGCAAATTGCTTTGTGCTATGTAAAATGGTGCCAGTAGGATCTGGAAAGTTCAAAATGACACAAGGGCATTAGGAAGATCCTCATCCGGTTCAGTGGAAGCAGGACAGAGTGAAAAACAAGGAAGGAACCAAGAATTTGGTCCCCAACACATACTCTGGAGCCTTTGTTTAGATCCTGTAGTAAGCCAAATATGAACAAATATTCTTGTTTTATTTGTAATAGTAACTGTTTATCATTTGACCTCATCAAAGCATCCATCAAACTTCATTTAAATTTGCAACACCTCCAAAGCCTAGCTTAAGTTCCAAAGTGCTTAGTCATTTTAACTACAGTGATATGATTACAAAAGAAAAAAAATTTAAAAAAAAAGGCAAACCTAAAATAAGCAGCTGTAGCAAGTGAGCTGTTATCTCAATAGAGTTTATTAAAACTGCAAAGCAACATAAGCAGTACTCTTGTGAGTGATCAGTATTTGTATAGTGTGGCACCTCAGGCTCCCAGTGACACATTCACATCACTCTGTACCAAGTGCTAGATGAATATACAAGTCATTGTACCAAGCTTTTAATATTCTCAATACATTTTAAAAGGATAAGTCTTTAATTGACGTAGTACAACCATATCTTCATTTTAAAGAAGAAAAAAAACTGTTGGTTGAATTCTTCTTTCTATCACAAAGGCGGAAACAGAGAGATTTACCAACTGAGGCTTGAAGAGGCTTGACAACACACCTTTGCCCACAAAGATATTAGATTGGTTTTTCAAGGTCATATAATGAAGCGTGACTGAGTCCTTTCCTCCTTCCTTACCCTGACCACAGAGAAGGTCTATCCTTTATCTTTGGAGATGACTACATGTTAGTGCCATTCATCTGTATTGTAACAATTCACCTCTGTATGTGTATGCTCACAAATGACTTGAAGCTAGTCTTTCAACCCACATAGTCTTGCTAGGTACAGACATTATCTACCTTCTGTACTGGAAAAAAAAAAAAAAGTTGGAATAATAAATACTGAAATTATATTGTGTTGTGTTAAGGGTCCATTAAAAAGACTGGCTTTGATCAGGTTGCTGAGCCTGATGAAAGAGCTGTGGTGGTGTTCAAAAGACAACAGGGCTGTGCTCTGGCTCCACTGTGAGAGAGCTCTGGGGCTGCCATGGTAGGCCTGAGCTCCAAGTAACCACACAGTCCCTGATGCTTTCTTTTGCCATAAAAGTGAGCTTGTACAGCCTTGGTAGATTTAGAATGCATAGATCATATCCCTTTTCAACCTTTTGATGCTTAGATGACACACAAAACACTGTTCACTTTCAATTAATGTTTCTACAAACTAACTTTTTGCAAAGGCATCCATAGGAAAAGCACCATAAATGGTTCTGGAGATAGATATTGATCACATGGCTTGCAGAAAATTGCTGGTTGGCCAAAGTGAAATGCACAAATGAATTGGCACTCAGATGCTCAGAAAGCAAAAATCACATTGTATGAGCTCAGTGACTTTTTCTGCAGCATGAACAATGGATTATCTTGGGGAACACAAGCAAATTCTAGGAGGAAATTTATTTACTCAACCACTACCCAAGTAATTTGAATATCAAGTACATTTGTAAAAGATCAAAGTCTATTCAAGGATAGCTAAAATGGGCTACTGTGGTGAAGCACATGGCCAAAGAAAAAATATTTTCTTCTCTATGCCTCACCAAAACTATACAGGTTTCTAAATGGCTTCCATTCCCCCGCAGGCACCATTAGTGCTTTAGTTATTTGTGTGCAGGCACACTGAACAAAACCATGAAGTGTCTGTGTGAATCTGAGATACTCAGAACACAGCTGGACACAGTCCTAGGTGACCTGCTGCGGGTGACCCTGCCTGCGCAGGGCTTGGGCTCACTGTTCTCCAGAGGTCCCTCCTACTGGTACCACAGCATCTTTGCCCCACTGGAAGTGGAACACATTCTCACAGTTTGCAACATTTCATTATTTAATTTCCTTCTCCTCTTCTACCTCACTCTTCTCATACCTTTAATTTATTTCTGATTTCTGACCTGCAGTTTTACAAGCCAGCTGGCTGAGCTGTGCTAAGGATGGACTGGATTACGTCTGGGATGTGTCTTCAGTACCTAATGTTTTTAATTGAGCTAAAAATATTGGAAACAATATAGTGGGACTGAGATGGACAAAGCTCATGTTGAAGTCACTCTGTGTCAGGCTGCCACAGGGAATGCCACCCTGTGTTTGCATCAAATGCTTTGGCAAGAACTAATAATACAACTTTAAACTAGATTGTAGTGATATGGTTTTATTTAGTCTTATTTTAGAGTAGCTGTTATAAATTCAGGAAAAGGAGGACTCCTTAGATGATTGACACAGTATCTTGTGGGATGAGAGAGGTAACACGAGGGTTCATGTACACAACCAAGTTGTTACACTTCAGATTTTAGTGTCCTTCCTGTGTGGCACTACATGCCCCATGATGGTTGAGAGCTTCTGCCATGGAGAAGAGAAAAATCAGAAAAAAAATTTTAAAAAAATAATTTTGAGGGTTGTAGTGTTTCTAGTTGCACACACATATTTACAGAGGTGCAGTTTACAGTTCAGTTGTGGTACAAATAGCTTGCCTCATTTTGTGTGACTACAGGAACAGTATATTGAGGTAGGAAACAGAAATAAAGGGATATTCATGACAGTGTCAGCAAGCACAGTAAATCCTCAGGATCCAGGCAGGACAGGACACTCGTGAACACGCCGCTGTCCCTGGCAGCCCTTCAGCAAGGCTCTGTCGCTGCTGAGACAGCTCTTGGCCTGGGAGGCTATCGCACCGATCCTGCGCGCACACGGGATGATAACTGGTTTGCTTGGTTGGGAAAAGAGAGAATTTTCATCAGATCTGCTACCTGAGCAGCAGCCTGCTGCCTGCTGAAACCTGACATATGTGATTGGCTTGGCCTCACAAGAGGCAGAGATGGATGAAATCCAGGGTAAGATTACTTAGGTGCTAACTCCTGCTAAGTCTAAGACAGATGGTTTCCCAGAGCCAAGAGCCAAGATTTTTTTGAATATTAGCCAGCAATTACACGAAAACTTATTTATTTATCTAGTCTTCAATTTAAAATATCATAAAAATAAATGTGACAGTGTCCAAATTCAGTTTGCTCCAGCCTTATCTTTTCATCCACTGGTGGATTCAATTCCTTTTGATCTTTGCTTTCAGAATGGTGAAGTTTAAAAACTGCTACATCAAATTTTTATGAGGGCTGTTGACGTTTTCACTCTGCATCAGCACTCCCAAGACTTCACTCATCTTTACCCTCCATGTCAGTGACTCTCCTGGAAGATGATGCCGTGGTGATTACAATGACTTCATCTGTACACAGGGAAGGAAGAAACAGTCCCACACATTGGGGCGAGTGGAAGGGGAAACCAAAGTCTGTGTGCAAGGCAGGGTAGGTGCCAGCTTCCCATGCAGCACCACCACAGACTGGGAATCTACTTGCTGCAAAGACTGCCCTCTCCTCAGTGCAGCCACTTTATTTACCATGATGGAGAAGCAGTCCCTCAGCAAGCACATGCTCAGTGGAGGTTGTGATTTCTGCAACTGCACAGCACCAGACTCTCCATGCTGGTTCACAGAATAGTTGAGGTTGGAAGGGACCCCCGGGGGTCCCAGGTCCAAAAGTGCTATCTGCACTTGTGCAAATATTATTTGTTTTGTTACATCCACTCCAAACTGTGCAAGGTATGCTGAGACCCTCAAGTCTACCTTTGCTTACTAGATTCTTAGGAAAAACTGGGGTATAAAATCTATTCATCACTTTCTGTTACATTTTTTCAGTGTTGCCAAATCCATTTTGAAGCAATGGGCTGGCACAGCATCATAACTCAACCAACTTTTGCTGAAGGCAAGGGTAATCTGGGGGTAAGGTGATGAGACAAGCAAGCTGATGGCAGAATTGTGCTTGGGGTGATAATACAGAGTATGAGAAAGAGGGGCCTGCACTGTGTGATGGAGTCTCCTACTTAGGATACAGGCAGCGCTGAGGCCTGTCACAGCCAGTCTAACCTATCCTGTTTTAGGGTAGAACAGAACTAATTCTGTTCAGTGATTTTACTTTTCAGCCCAGTCTCTTCTAACTAGCTGCACTGTCTGAAGTCAACAGCAGATTTTCACAGACAGTGTCTGCTTCTAGCATTGGTAACACTCCATGTTTAGAGTTACTATAAAGGATTGGTGTGCAGACCAAGGTCACTGCTCAATCCTGTGTACCACACTGAGGGGGGCAGGAAGTAAAGGCCACACCTGCAGGGAGGAACTAACAGGGCAGGTGACCCTAAACTGACCAACGAGGGATTCTATCCCATCTCTGTCATATTCAGGATAAAGCTGAGGGATCATGAGGGCCAAGCTCTCTTCTTCAATGGCTGGTGTCTGAGGAGGACTCTGTCCATTCTGCCTTCGATCCTGATCCGTGTGTTCCTGAATCCATTTCCAGAAGCCATCTCCTGAATGTGGTTCCCATCTGCTGCTGAGTCCAGGCTGAGACTTCCCCAGAGCCTGCTTCACAACATCAGTGGTGACAGTGACATAACTGCCATCAGAGGAGTTGGGTTCGATATTATTTTTGCATATATTTATATATATGCTATCTTATTGTTATTATTTCTATTAAAGCTGGTTTAGTTTTCTAATCCATAAGTGTCTCCCCCTTATTCCCTCTGAGAAGAGAGAGGTTAATAGAGAGCATCTGTCACTTCTCTAGTGGCTGGCCCAGCCCTAAACTGTGACATAACCTCATCTGAGACACTGAGGAAATAAAAGAAGACAAAAGAGAATAACCCATAGGAATGCCAACCACCTTGAGGACAAAATCAAAAGATAAGTGGCCATTGGGCAGGGGTCCAGCGGCAAGCAAGGCACAGCACTGTCAGGCTTGGAGAGCTTCCACCTCCACCTCCTCAGCCACCGACTGCAACTGAACTGGGCAGGGAGGGGAACGGGAAGCACCCCGCAGCGCTGGTGGGATGTGACAGATGTGGTCTGGGAAAAAAAACAATGCATTAGGTAAAGCTTTATCTCATGGCTGGCTCTAAGATATCAGAGAAAGAGTTTTTATCACATAATTACTTTTAAAAACAAAAGAGGTGTTTTGCTTTTCTTTTTTTTTCTAAGTAAGAAAGGCCTGGTTATGTGATCCAGATGTTTGTTTTTTTTTTTAAATCTTCTCCCCCAGTTTTCTGTCATAACATTTCCTCAAAGCATACTGCCCAAGGTCTGAATTAGGATAAGTCAGGTTGTTAAATCTGTTAGTTCACACAGTTTTAATTTTGTTTGTTCAATTTGGTGAAAGTTTTTTTATAGCACCCTAAAATTGTTATTTAGGAGAAAAAGTGGTTTTGGCAGCTAGAAACAGAAGACAAGGTGTCAGGGCTTATAAATCAGCTCATAAAGAGTAAAGCAATGAGGCTCCACTGATTTCCAAGAAGCTAAAGGAATTTTACACCACCTGAGCATCTGGTCTTTCAGCTCCAACTCACCTCTACTGCCAAATCACTGTTGTTATAACGTCCTTCAGTGGAGGACATCCATTAAAGAAAAAAACAACAACGTGATTTTCCTTCCTTTTCTGATGTTTCAAAGATAATTACAACTAGAGAGTCTCTAGAAAAGTTGTCTGTGCTTTCCGTCGTGTACATGGACATCATTTTGCAGTCAGACTGAAGATTTAATCACAGTGGTATCTCCTTAGATACCACTGCCAGTCACCCCGGAAAACAAACACTGAGGGAATTCAGAACCTTTAGCATCACCACGCAGAGTCCCACGTGTCCTGCCTTCCTCAGCCAGTGTAGGAGGAGAGCCCATCTCCTCCAGGGTGGGTACAGGAGTTCTCCCTGCTTACAGACCGGCTGTCTGGTGCTCTGAGTCCAGCTCTCCATACTCCTGTGCACTTGGTGGTCTCTGGTAAGAAGGGAGAGGCAGACATCACTTGCTCATTGAGCAGATAAAATAACTGAAATGCTAGAAATGGGACTCATGAACAGACCAGCCCACAGCCTCAGCCTGAAAATGGGAATGGACAGGGGAAGTTGCAGAGGGAAGGGCTTAGAGAGGGAAGGGATTTGCACCACTGTAGAGGAAACCACAGCCCTTCAGAAGAGCTGCACAGAGAATTTATTAATGCTTTATGAGCCCTGTCTAGAGGCCAGACCACATGTAAGGGTCTCTTTGGGGATTTATCCCATCATTTATTCACAAGGAACTCCCAGATTGGCAGCCTCCAGGTGACCCAAACAAAAGCATCTTTGCTCTTGGACTCATTTTACCAGCAGTTTCATTGTCCAAGGGGAGGCAGGATCCAGATGTCCCCAAGCCTGGCATTCCTGTGCTGGTTCACAACTACTTGTAAGCCTTTTTTAGGGTCTGCTCTTCAGAGCAGAGTAAAAACTGTGACTCTATTGCTTGCTTTTAAGTGCACAGTCTGAAGAAGACAACCCATTATGGACTGAAAGTGCCACAGGAGATATCTTCACAATCTGAGGACTGGAAACTTTTCTTCAATCTAAACCATGTTCAAATTTAGGTTTAATAAACCTCTTTTTCTAGGTAATTGGCTTCACTTTAGAAAGGGTAACACAGCACATAGGACCTGACATCCCATCACGGAGCAAACAAGCCTCAGAGCCTGCAGATCAGCCACAGTGATCCCAGCACATTCAGTCGATGTTAACAACCTGTGCAATAAGCCTGGGGTGAGATGAGACTCTGAGAAGTGCCACCCTCTTTCCAGGTAACTCAGCCTCATACTTCAAAGGCAGTGGTCCTGCTGGCCAGAGATAAGTCAGGCTGCCAGCTCTGTGCAGAGAAGGGTTTTGCTGATCATTCCCTGAAGCAGGAGCAACAACTCCAGTTCCTAGGGCTGCCTTCCAGCAGCACAATATTCACATTGTTTTTAAAGACTGTTTATGGCAAGTCAGTTGCAAGTAAGCAAATAAGGTTATTTAAAATTTTGCGTGAAAGATCATGCCTTGAAACCACATGAAACTGTATAGCTGTCCATTTGTTTAGCTCTCGGACCTGCTGTGTGATGTCTGACAAGGACACCCGTGTCCTTAGGGTGGCACCCCTGGAGTGCCAGCGGGGCGCCACTGCCTGCCCCACCCCTCTGCGCCACTGTGCTGCGGGCACCAGTCCCTCCAGGGAAAGATGCCCACTGCTATCCCAGATCTCCCAACTCAACCTAGCTACAGCCTGGAAATGCAAACAGCAACAGGACTGTGATCCCCATCCACGGAGAGAGATCATCAGCAGAACAGTTTAGGGTATCAACCTGACAGGCAGGTCCAGCACCAAATCAAGCTGTGGGGTCAGGACTGCCATCACAAAATAGTGTGGTTTGCAATGAACAGCCTGGCACTTGGTCCAAAGCTCAGCCAACACAAAAGCTCTGCATTTCATGGGGTTTGGATTCAATCCCCCACCTTTAATGCAAAATAATGTTCCCTTGACTTACTTTTTTTTCCTGTTATTTAAAAAGAACCCACAAACACCCAAAGAACTGTTACTTGAATCTGCAAGATAAGTCATGTCCCCCCCAGCCCTTATCCTCTTGTATTTCAGGACACCTGTGCATATTAAGCAAAAGGAACTATTATCTGCTAAAAGGCAGGTGTTTTAGCTGTACTGGGAGTTAAAAATGGAAGTCTCACTAAAAACTAATTTGATTCAATGGGAAGTTCTTTAATTTAACATACAAATTGATTTGTTTTGGTTGATCAGTAGTGATAAAAATAGAAAAGCAAGCTTTGAAATAATTAAAGAAACATTTCTCTGGAATAAAATGTTGACTACAAATGGCTTCTGAATGAGTATAATTCTGACTTCAGTTTTCTGAGAAGAGATTTGGAGCTGACAATGATCTGGACCAGTTTTTCGGCATTGGGGTTCTTGGCTGGTTTTGGTTATTCTTCTGTTAAAGACTACAGAAGCGAGGTGCTACATTTGAGAGTAACCATCTGACTTCAGGATATGGCACTTAAATTGGTGCTATAATTTTTCAACTGCACCTACTTGAACATCTTGTTCAAATCCTTTTTCAGCAGGCAATTCAATGCTATAAAAATTGAAAAATACACAGCAGGGAAAATGATGGCTCTTAGCTTCTGCAGTTCTTTCTCATTTATTCCCTCCTTGAACTGCTCAGAAACTGTAAAGATCCAGACAAATGCAGAAGTGTCCTCCTCTAATTTTTAGAGTTACATAGTGTTTTGCAATATAATAAAGAAAATTTCACATTAAGGAGTGGTCCTTCATCCTTGGAAAAATTAAAGCATGACTTCCTTGCTTGCTACCTCTTGGTCTAAACTGAGGGCTAACTTGAGGCAATTAGCATGAGATGGAAATTAATTTCCTAAGAAACAGTGGCTTAAGTAACATCCAGAAAGCTAGCATCTAGCCTATCAGAGTGAAAAGCTTGCAGTGGGAATCAAAGCAAAGTTTCTGGATGCTTTAGTCTTTTTTAAAAAGTTCATGAGTTTAGTAGACATGGAACACTCCTTGACAGGCTTTTGCATCATTTCACTGGACAACTTATCAGAAAATATTAATAAAAATAATTAAATAATATTTGCCAAGAAAAGATACTAGTAAGGTTTTTTAAACTGTTTTTGCACCCACAAAGACAAATCTGGAACAGATCCTTACATTCAAACACACAGGGCACAGTGGGCTTTGCTGATGCAGATGGACATCCTTTATATAGGGCCAGTCCTGTACTACAGTAGTTTGTGTGATTGCTGTATACATTTGGAATTACATGAAGGATTTGCTTATTAAACTGCTTGGAAAAGCTGCATAGAAGAAATAATTTACATAAACCCCCTGTAGTTTTAGTGTGTAACCATTCTCAAGGGACATTGTTGCATGGAATAATGTCTAAATATTGCAGTCAGAGACTGAGTGACAGAGCTGGCTCATGGGCTGAGCATGGGACTGAGAACCAGGCCTGATCCCCAGGGTTGTCCTGCTTGTGCCACTGAACTGCAGGGTCATATTCTTCCAGATTTTCTGGAGTATTTAGCATTCTTGAGGTACTTAATCTTAGAATGCTTGAATGCTTCTGAAATTATACTACTGAGAGCTTGATGGGTTCAGAAGTGATGAGCACTCTCAGCTTTGGCTAAAGTCAATGAGTGTCATGGTATCTTGGAGCACATATGTCCAAACAGCTATGCTAAAATGGAAAATCCCTGGGAGGCAAGATGCAGGTCACATTTACTTCTGCGTAGCTGGAGAAGGCCATTCCCACCAGCAGCTTTCAGCAGGGATTTCCTTTCATTAACTATCTCAGGGTGGGTACAACCCTGCCTTGTCACCATTAGCATTTTACATGCAGATGGACAGCTTGAGTTTGCTATGCAAGGTAAGAACATTTTCTTTTTTTTATTATCCGGTAAAGACTGTCTAAAATGCAAAACCTTACATTTGTACACAATGTTTACAAGGTGCCCTACAACCCTGGGATTGGAACCATAAGCTGTGCAAGAGGAAAATATTGTCATAACCGCTGAGAGCAAAGGGTGATCACTCTTTTTCACACCACTTGTATTTTTCTAATTGTGCTCGCTAGTAAATCGCTTATAAATAGAACTATTGTGCAGTTAATGTCATCTCTGAATGAAATGTAAGCTCATGCTAGACACCTATACTAAGAAAGGAATAGAAATAAAATTGGTGAATCTTCTAATCAAAGAAGAAAAGCTACAGGAAAATCACAGACTGTGCCAAGAAAGTCTCTGCTTGTATGAATGCAAGTGCTTTAATCTGCATGACAAAGGCTCCCTTACCCTTCCAAACTGTTACTTCTTTCTGCTTTGTGAAATCAGGAGAAATAACATGGCTTTCACTGTTCATCCCATGCTGTCCCCATGCTGCAATGTGGAATAAGAGGCTGAAGCCGTGCAGGCAGTGCCGTGAGTACCTTTTGCAAGGCACAGAACATTAAATTCTCATCGAAATACACACATTCATTACCTTGCTCCTATGCAGGGCAGGACTGCAATCTGTATTTCCTTTGTGCAGCAGTCAGTTCCCTCACTACACCAGAGACTTTGCAAGCATGACTGTAAAATACATTGCAGAGGTTTGATTACTCATTCAGTAACAAATTCTGCATGGTAATAAGATGTCCCTTAGATGCAACCACTGTGCTGTGGTTGACACAGCAGAAACAGCACAGAATCAAAGGAAGGAGCGTGAATCACCAAAATCCAAGTAAAGCAAGTCTGCAGCCTGAAACACGTTGCCTGTTGATACTGACTTTTGGGGGACAGTCAGTGAGACCCCATTGAGACTCACAGGGTAGGCAATTCCACTGAGTGGTCCACTGGCTGGACATGAGACCTTGCCCAGGGATGGTGCTGGGGCCAGGGTAGGGTATGGCAGCTCCCCAGCTGCCTCCTGTGTGGGAACACAAGCGTGTCTGACCTTGCTGCCTCCCCAGACAACGCTGGCACTGTGGCAGGGGCTGTCTTAACTGGCTGGGTTTGTTTAATTGAGTGGCATGTGTCACTTTGCACTCCTGCAGGCTTCTGCTCCCCAGACACACCAGTTCTGCTGCCCCAGCTACTTACTGTAAACTCAACCCAGACTGGGAAAACTCAGGCACGTGAGTGCCAAGCTCTCCTCTGAGCTGCATAGTGAAAGCTAAATTAACTCCAGGGAAGACAAAGTGTTACACAGAGTAAATAAGCAGACGTTGGCCTTTTTTGCCTTTACCACTGTCTTCTTGCATTTTGTTGTAGCCAAATCTCTCCCATTTTTTGGCAGGATATTCACTTTCTCATCAGACAGAGCTCCTGATAAAGACAAGATGGATTTTGCTCAGAGCAGGATCCTGCTAAAGACAAGGTAGGATTTGTTCAGAAAGGACTTTTTTTTTTTTCTTTTAAATCAAGTGGCAGCTGGTAGGAGAAAAAAACAGCAGATTTAAGGACCACTTTTTTTAAAAGCATCTACCTGCCCTGCAGATCTGTGCCCAAAAAATATTCGAGATGTTGAACTATAATCATAGAATCATAGAATCACCATGG